>NW_020837959.1:21353207-21359221 GCF_003676395.1 Aethalodelphis obliquidens | reverse complement strand
TCATTTGTTGAGACGTGGCTGGATCTAGAGACTGTCATACAGAGTGATGTAAGTCAGAAAGAGGAAAACAAATATTGTATATTAATGCATGTATGTGGAACCTAGAGAAATGGTACAAATGAACCGGTTTGCAGGGCAGAAATTGAGACACAGATGTAGAGAGCAAACGTATGGACACCAAAGGGGGAAAGCGGTGGGGGAGTGGGGGTGGTGGTGTGATGAATTGGGCAACTGGGTTTGACATATATACACTGATGTGTATAAAATTGTTGACTAATAAGGACCTGCTATGCAAAAAACATAAATAAAATAAAATTCAAAAATTAAAAAAAAGGAAATAATATCAGAAAATAAGAATAATTTTAAAAAGGGAAAAAGCAAAATAGAACAAATTCATAATAATTTTAAATATTGGAGTTGCCAGTCATGCAAGTTAAAATTACTATGATTAATATGATAAGAAATTAACTGACACAATAGAGATTATAATAACTGAAAACTATGTGATAGAAACAAATGGAAATTATATAACTGAAAATACAATTGATTAAATTAACAGCTGAGTGAATGGCTTTCATGGCAGATGAGGAACAGTTGAAGAGCTAATTGGTGATGTTGAATATATTTCAAAAGGAGTAATGCAGATAACAAGTCCAAAAGAGGCAAAAGATAGAAAATATAGAAAAGAATAAAGAAGTCATGTGAAATATAGTGAAACATCTAATACATGTGTGAGTTAAATTCCAGACAAAGGTAGAAATATTGAAGTAGAAAACATCTGAAGAGATAGTGGCTGATCATACTCCAAAAGAAGAAACCGTAATAAGTTACAGTTTCAAGAATCAATACAAAACCCAAGAAATAAAAATCTGAAGTAAAGCACGACTAAGCACTAAGTAGAAAAAATTATGACAAAGACTAAAATATATTCTAAGTAGTAGTCAAAAGTAGAAAAGAAACAATTATCTATTGCTTATAACTACATTCCCAGTTGAGAATGACAGCCTACTTTCCAATAGAATAAAATGAAATCCAGAAGATAATGAAGTCATATCTTCAAAATATATTTCTATAACAAACATCGAGTTCTGTACTGAGTAAAATACATTTTAAAAATAAAGGTTAAGTAATGATTAAGTAAAGAAAACAACAATAAAAATATCATCATCAACGTAAACCCCACAACGCTTGAGATGATTAGGCAACAGCCAATACAATCTGGGAAATAATTCTTTGATTAGAATGAAAATGATCCCAGGTGAAGCTTGGAGATGAAGAGGAAAATGAAGAGCCAATAACAATAATAAATACATAGGAAACTCTAAATGAATATTTACTGGAAAAATTACATGTTTATAATATACATATTACATTTATATATAATAAAGCAATGCTGGTTGAATTTCCACTGAAATTAGAAAATAATTATAAAATAATATATACACCAAAAGATAATATGGAAAAAAATTAATAATTTTTAAAAGATTCCAAAATAAATCAGAATGGAGAGAGGAACATATAATCATGAAACAAAGAGAATACAAAGAATAAAAAGTAGAATTACATAAATTACCTTAGTAATCAGAATGAGTATTAAAAAATAAACTAGTATTCAAAACACAAAATTTTTCATATGGTACACAAAAACAAAATCCAATTATATGCTGTTTAAAGTAGATAACCCTAAAATATAATGATATAGGAAAAACCACAAATGGTGAAATGAGTTAAAACTTGCATGACGCTATACTAACACCAGTTATCAGGAAAAAGAGAATTAAGAAAATAATTCTTAATTAGATAAGGATGGATATAATTAATCAGGACAATAAACTTGGTATTTATATTACTATTAAATGTGTATGGAAAAATTAATTATATATATTAATATATATAATTTATATATATAAAAATATATGTGTATATATATATATTTATAATTAGCCCTTGAACAGTGCCAAGATTAGGGGCATTGATCCCCATGCAGTTGAAAATCCAAGTATAACTTATAGTCAGCCCTCTGTATGCATAGGCAGTCCCTCCCTATTCATAGTTCTGCATTTTCCAAATCAACCAACTGCAGATCCTGTAGTACTGTGGTAATGTAGTACTTGTTTATTTTTTAAAAATCCAAGTGTAAGTGGATCTATGCAGTTCAAACCCATGTTGTTCAAGGATCAACTGTATATGTAATAGAAATAAAATCATCGGTAATTAAATCCTCAGTTATAAAGGTGAATTTAAACACAGCAAGACAAAATAAGGAGAAATAAATCAGGAAAGATATAAGGTATCATGCAGCACTGAAACTACATAAGAAACAAATATAATTTATATATTTAGAGAACTGCACCCAGAATCTGAGAATAGTATGCATTAGTTTGAAGTGCATATGAAACACAGTGAAATTCACCTTTTTTATTAACTTTATGAAGAAAAAATTTACATAAAATAGACTGCATCCTCTAAAGTGGACTATTGTCTGGGTTTTGCACAGGTGTTTACACCAATGAAACCACCAACTCAACCAAGAGGTATAGTATTTCCATCACCTACAAAGGATTCCACATGTTTTTTAAGGCCCATTATTCTGTCTATAATGGATTCCAGGTGATCACCAATCTACTTCTTTGATTCTACATATCAGTATGCTTCTTATACAATTTCTAGAGTACAGAAAAAATGTCCTTCTCAATCCTTTTCTAAATGGCATAGCAATGATCTCCAATCAGGGGAATATCTATTGTGACACAAGTGCAATAGCAGCGGTTCCCAACCTTTTTGGAACCAGGGACCGGTTTCATGGAAGACAATTTTTCCATGGACAGCGGGCGGGGGGGATGGGTCAGGCTGTAATGGGATGGTGGGGAGAAATGGAGAGCGGCAGAAGAAACCCGACTTCCCTATCTTTGGCTATATAAGTGTGGCCTTCTACCTCCAGATGCAGGTCGTGTACTTTTCACATGAAAGCTTTATTTCTTGCTTTCAGGGAGACAGAACGGAGAGGCAAAGTGTCCCTCTTACGTTGCCCATTTCTTAAGTAACTTTAACTCAGAATAATCAATATACCATTAAGGCACATTTTGGGGTGGGCTACCCTGGGCTCCAACATTCTTTACAGCTATCTTGCTAAGCATGTTTTCTATGTGTTTCAAAATTTTAGTGTAAATTGTAGATTTTTCTTCTTTGCACTAACTTCACCATGTTTAATGATTTCTTGGCTCTACCTAGTAGTCACAAAATCCTGTATATGTTGAGGTCTGTTTGGTATTTATGGCTAAGACTCCTTCCCACAGTAAATTTGACATTGCAGATGTAGTCGCTGAGTCAGTGGAGAGCTTAGTAAAAATCCTATCTGTGTAGTTTTTGCAACTCCTTCTTACCACAGGAAGTACTGATATTTATATTAGTCCTTCTCAGGGTAAGGCTTCTAGCTTTTTTCTCCATCTTTTCATAGGTCAGGAGTACTTCCTTAGGCCATGCGTAATGGTAGTCCTGGATCTGGTTTGCCACACTGCTTATGTTTACTGTTCCTGTTGCTGCAGAACTGAGTTTCAGCCCCAGGTATTGCTGTGTGTCTTATAAATGTATTTTTCTTACTTTGAACCATTTTATGACTTTGAAAAAGTCCTTCTTTACTCTGGAGCAAAGAGGGAATATCTAAGTGTGAACGCTCAGCAGTTTCTTGGTCAGAGGTTGAGCTTGTTTTATATCCAAAAATACCACTTCATTTATCAGTAATTCTTGGTCCTGTTTATAATGGCTTGTTTTTTGGCACTCTCTTTAGAAAGTAGTTTGGGTGTTTATTCCATGACAAATGCTGCTATTGAATTGTGCTCTGTATTAGTAAGGGCAGGTCAGATGACCAACTGACCTAGCTGTTATAAATGCATTTCTTTAATTCATAAAAGTAAAATTGCCAGTGTCACTCCTGCTCTTTATATTGGCTTAATATTTTCAGCTTGGTCTATGTTTCTCCAGTATCTTCATTTCATGTTAGTTTTCCACTAATTCCCACCACTGTCCTTATAAGGGATTCTCTGGTGTTGCACATTTATGTAACATTTTAACTCTACACATTGACAGAGAGGCCCTGGATTTGTTTCCCAACCATATTGCCCTTATGACTACAATAAATGAAATTTCTTTTATAATTTTCTGATTTTCTTCCCATACCTTCAGTTGGGTATTTAAAGTCAACTGATCCTTTTCTTCAATACTCACTCCAGGATCAAAAGAAGCAGCCAGCCCTATGTCATAATACTTATAATCACAATTTTAGTCTTTGTGACTAAGTGTAGTAGGTACACAATATCCCACCAAGTTGTGCTTTATTTGCTCAATTATCACATGCCAGTATTGGATAATTGTTATGCCAATGACCACTAGTGTCTCATTTTTTCTTTACAAAAAATTTTTTAATGGTTCTTATAAAAATTGTGTGCTATGCAATTCCACAATTCAATTTTGGGTCTATACTTCACAGGAACACTTGTAGTACAAATTACACTTTAAGTCAAACTGGCAGCTCTCTCTCTACTCCTCCAAAAGGTTACATGCCCAAAATGGATTACTGTGAGTACTTAATGAAGGGAAAATTTATTTATAGATATGGACAGGACCAGGGAACCAATAAGAAATAGTAAAGCACTACAAGATCAACAAAAATAAGAAGCCATTATCATTCTCTTTAAGGCACACTGGGGAGGAGGGGTGCTGAATTGTTACTGGAATTCAGTAAGAGCTGTCACTGAAGGTAGGAGGCTGGCCTGCAGCAGCTGTGGCCTCCTGTAGAGGAACACAGCCAATGCCTAATGATGGACCCTTAAAAAAGGAATCCTAGAGTAAATCACCTTATTCACCTGTTGGTGCATCCTTTGGGAATAAGCAACGCGAAACTAAAGGAAAAAGAACCTGATGTTATTGAAGTCCAAACAATCATTAGAGATTATCCTTCAGGAACACAGAGCATGATAGAAAGAACAGAGAGTGGGTCTTCAGGTGCATACAGAGAATATCCACTCTGTAAGTACACAAACATTGAAAAATTATTAGGGTGAAAACATTCACATGTTTCTTCTATGTTAGAAAATAAGATATTTTACTAAGTTGTATAATATGCATTAAATATTTAGGACAGTACTACCAGAACTTTGGTGGTATCTATTATTTTATCTTCTTCATGTATTTATCATATTGCTTAACATATTTTGAAACTCTGTTGTATTTGTTTGACTGCCCACCAAATGACCTCCTTAAGAAAAAGGAAAATCTATAAATTTTGTTCTTTGAGAGCCCAGCGGATAATTGAATCACTAGTAGGAGCTCAATAAATATTAAGCTGAACTCTAAAGATTTTTCTGTCTCAATTCCTTCATTATTAAAATAGATTAATTGTGTATACTTTATGAATATAAAGTGACCAATATGAGAAGATTGCTGAGTACTGAAAATCACAAAACATGTTACTTACAAACTACCCTTAACTAAATCATTATTTTTCTTTTCACTTATTGAATATATTTTTCAAGTATAGTTTGAATGTAATGAAATATATACAAACAACTATTTTCATTGATCTTTGCTTAACAATTCAGTCATATGTCTCACTTTACCTTACTTTGTATCAATATATTGAAATTTAATACAGTATGCTGATTATTGTGAATAGCACTGTATTGCATATCTGAAAGTTGCTAAGAGTAAATCTTAATAGTCCTCGTCACAAGTAAAAATCGTAACTATGTATGGTGAGGGATGGTAATTACATTTATTGTGATGATCATTTCTCAGTGTATGCAAGTATTGAATCATAATGTTGTACACATGAAACTAACATGTTGTATGTTAATATAACAGAAAAAAAGTAATTTAGAAATAATATATGTAGCTTTCAGTTAAACATGAAGGAATTAAATCAAACTTTACTTCTGATAACTTTGATAACTACTAAAATGAAATTGAGATGCATGAAATGATGAAATAATATAAGTAACCAAAAAATGATCAACTGC
>NW_020837959.1:21158011-21353197 GCF_003676395.1 Aethalodelphis obliquidens | reverse complement strand
ACACACACACACACACACACACACACACACACACACACAATGCAATCTCAGGAGCAGAGGGAACAGTGGTAATTGATCAAGTTAAATAGAGGCAGCTGAAACATGAGCTCTAATTAGGAAGAGCCAAAGACAAATCATATTACCCAAATCTCAGAACTCTCAAAAAATTGGATTCCCCAGACACATTTGAGAAAGAAAATAGAGATAACACTTAAAGACAACTTATTGGTTATAAATTATGTATAAGAAGAAGTTATAGGAGTTTTCAGATTTTCCTTCTGAATCATCCTGAGAAATAAGCACAGCAATACCCATCCCATTTCAACAGAAGACTGAAGATTTATTTTCAGGAAAGATATTATCAGAGATAGTAGATGTACCAAACTAGGAATGAAAGGACTAAATCTCCCAAATGTTAATAATCATCTACTCACCCCCTAACAGGCACTCAGTATGCTGCCAGCATTGCTCATTTCCCTGGGGAGAGTTGTTTCCTGGAATAAGGGATTATAAACCACAGATACTGATGTTGTGAATCTCCCATCCATGAAGGCTCTGCCCTCAAGACTTAAACATTTTCCAAAGTTCCCACTTCTTAATACCATCACATTGGGCAATAGGTTTCAAAATACAAATTTCCGGGGGTCACATTTAGACCACAGCATACATGTTAAAAACATGGAGGTATATAAAAGAAGAAATTACTGCAGTGAAAGTTGTTATCTAAGGAAGAATAAAAATCTGAGATCAGCAAGGTGAGAAAATGGTTGTTCTATGAGTCTTTTAAAACAATTTAACCTTAAAGAAAATATAATATAAATAGTCCATATTATTTTTAATAGAATAAATCTTGCTACACTCATCTACCTAGTAGACTGTAAAATGACTTTTCAAAAGGAAAGCTCTGGTTAAATTTTTCCATTTACTTCCAAAATTGCATTTATGTATATGAGAACAATCATACACAATATTCTCCACTCATTTTTCTTTCATGAAAACATTTTTAAGATCCTTTCACTGTGTTGTGTTTATGCTACTTTTTAATATTTTATATTATCCTTTGACCTTTCACTGTATATCATATTACACTGATTTTGGAGACACTTTTAACATCTATGAAGCTAAATTGTATCTTATAGTGATAGTGTCTTTTTGTATGATTGGTAAGTTTGTTTTTGTTTTTTCATTTGCTAGTAGTACATAAAATAATAATGCCATTTACAATAATGTCTTAGATTAAGTGAAATATAATTTATAGTCAGACTCTTATTGATGGACTTTTAGTTTATTTCCTGAACTTGGAAAG
Source organism: Aethalodelphis obliquidens (assembly GCF_003676395.1). Classification (NCBI taxonomy): domain Eukaryota; kingdom Metazoa; phylum Chordata; class Mammalia; order Artiodactyla; family Delphinidae; genus Aethalodelphis; species Aethalodelphis obliquidens. Next base: position 21,351,891 of record NW_020837959.1, on the reverse strand, counting down.
TAAAAACAATATTGCAATACACATATCAACATTTTTTTCTTTTGGCATAAATGGGATTATGCCAGTAGAATTAAAGACATGGAAGGGAACTTCTAGTTAAAATGCATGTGCATTTTTAATTTAGATAAATATTAGGGAATCAGCCTGTAAAGAGGATATAACAATTTGGGTATTCACCATGGGTCTTTGAAAATATCTATAGCTTTGGTTCTGCAAAACTCCTTTTTTTTTTTTTTTTTGTGGTACATGGGCCTCTCACTGTTGTGGCCTCTCCTGTTGCAGAGCACAGGCTCCAGACGTGCAGGCTCAGCGGCCATGGCTCACGGGCCTAGCCGCTCTGCGGCATGTGGGATCTTCCCAGACAGGGGCGTGAACCCATGTCCCCAGCATCGGCAGGCGGACTCTCAACCACTGCGCCACCAGGGAAGCCCCAAAACTCCTTTTAAAATTTTTAAATATTATTTTCATTGCCAAGATTACTGGTTAAAATTTCACTTTATACTATTGTTTTATTCATATTCCTTTAATTATAAGAAAATGAAACATGGGTAAATGGTTTGTTAAATGTAATTTCATGAAATATGAAATATTTGTTAATATTCTTGTCATATTTTTATTGTTATTGGTTTCAAAAATTTATAACTCTTTAAACATTAAGTTATATCATTGCTTCAAAGTATACTTTGTAACTATGATTTAACCAATATTTAGTTTTCCTACTATTTCAATACAATATATTCTATTTAAAGCTAATAATCCATCCTAAAACCATAATTATATTATTTGTTTTTGCTTTGATTGTTTCAAATTCAAGTTTCATTTTTGAGCATGACAGTATTTCATTAAATAATTTATTAAGAAAGTGAAAATGAATAGGGCATTTAAAACATTAGTTTAGAAAATAATCACTATTTTCTATATGTTCAGAGAGTTCAAAACTATATTAATAAAATAAAATCATGTATGCCTTTCAAAAATGTCGGAATGTAAAACAGGTTGATGTTTTGCAAGTCATTCATATTCTAAACACTGCTACATAAATATCATACACATTAAGATAAGTCTGAAATTACCTACATTTCCCCCATGGGTAAAATATATTTTTGATTTTTACATTCAATACAAATTTGTAATCAAACTGGCAATACACTGGTAAATATTGAAATTGTTCAAATTTGCATCAGAGTGGCCAGTATAACCTTACCTAGACAGTGAACATAACCTTATTACATTTTAAGCTTCTTTCCCTTGGCGATAAAATCACTGTGACACACAAATATAAAAATAGGAAATTAAACTAGATTAGAGAGCTGCACTGACAGACAAAGACAGTGTAAAAGAGATATGCCATATCTACATGTACCAGAATCAACTGGAGTCGGCTACACCCAGGAGAGCTGAGAAATCCCATCCTGCCACTGATATCCCAGATAGCTATGGCATTCAGGCAGTGTCAAAATGAAGGCTTAACTGATCCTAATTTTCAGGATGATAGATACAGAAAATATATTACATAAGTCTTAAATGCTCACTAAAAACACATAGAACTTATAGGAATATGGCCTATTTTGAAAAAAAGGAGACAGAATATGAAAAGGAAGGAACAATAAAAGTGGGCTTAATTGCCAAAAAAACATTCATTCTCCAGAATAATAGTTTTAAAGATATGTCTTAGATTTCCTAAGTAAACAGATTGAGACTCAGAGATTTGTATGAAAAAGTGTAATTGGGGAGTGATCTGAGAACAGCCCCTCTGAGCCAAATTACGATGCAGTTGCAACAGAGGTCTTAACCAATGCTATGGAGATCTCTAAAGCTAGGATGCCCATTAAAAGTTGTTCAATCTTGAGGCAAAGTGGTTCGGCACATATACGAGTGTCCTTTCCTTGGGCGAGGTCTTTCCCCAAGGAAAGGACATTATGCACCCATTTTGCCTGTTGTCAACTGATTAGGTAATTCTTTCTACTAGCCATTTAATGCTTTCCTATGGCAAATATTGCTTTGTGGGTGTTTATTTGCAATAAAAAGTTATTTCAATTTTTTCCTGTCTCCATAGGTGCATTCATATGTCCCTGCTTTTCCAGTCTTTGTTCTACCAATATGTTTGCCAGTTCTTATGAGTACATAAACATACCAAATATATCCATATATATTCTTAGTTCTGGACAATTCTCTTTCCATACAAATTAGAGACCAGATAAACTTCCCAAAGCCCTCTTCATTGGGAAAATTAACCTCAGTGCTGACTTTTTGAGGCATTCTTATGTGAGGCTATAGTGAAGAAGTCCATTTTTAGCCTGCGGCTATACTCCTGTGGTGACCAATTCATGAACCAAGCTCAGCTACTTTCCTCCTTTGTCAGTTGGTCATACATACCAACTCCATATGGTCATAAGTGTGAACTGAGGGAAAGATACTGATGGAAACTTGGAGGATAACATGGGAATTTGGACCACCTAATTATGAACCTTACTTGCTCTCTGGCTTTTCAAATGCTTGATTATAGATGTATCACTTTGATCTTATGATGGATTGCTACTGGACATATCAGATCTTTTGATACGGTGGGTCTGATAGAATCCAGCTCATGATCAGACACTCTAGTATCATGGTCACTTGACGTTTTATGCCAAGTCCAGGGCACCATCAGGAGACTTTTTAAATGGTATAAACTTCTCTGCTGCAGATGGCATGGCTTTGCTCTAATACCCTAGAGATCTACTTTGTGATTCTCCTCTTGGACGTTTCCATAATCCCCACATGGTATCTTATCTCCTCACAGATTCTTCTAAAACCATAGGGTTTGACTGATATCTTGGCCCAAGCAACAGGTCTACTTACACTATGGACTGGACCCATAGCAGAATCCTTTTTTCCTACAGGCAACACTTAAACTTAATAGCCTTTCTCTACACATAAATTGGTGGAGGCAGTATTCTCAAGTGTAGACTGTGTTATTACTTCCAATACCCAAAGAGGTCTTCTAGGTGTTGTGCTTCTTTCTTAGTAGTAGAAGGTAAAGGATGTTAAAAGATAGTCTGCTTTGGAGAACATATTTTGTTGTACAACTAGAAACACTAAAATTTCCTCTGACATGACAGGTTCCTAAAATTTCTTTCTGTTTGTCCCCCACCCTTTGTAAGGTGTCTTATGAAAACCTTCAATGTTTTTACACCCTTTGGACATCTACTCAAATAACATGCGGTCATCAAAATGGTGGAATACTGTGACAGTCTGTATAAAGTGAAGATGTTCTGAGAGGTTTGGAAAATACTATGATGGGAGAAGGCAGAAGACAGTCAATTTAGTCCTTAGTGTATGTTCGTATTTCTGATGTGAACACAAAGTAGTCCTCTTGCTCGATAGGGATGCATTAGGTTTTCCTTGGTGCCAAAGTGATGATTTAAGTGAATATCTGAAGGGTATCACCATGCCTGCCTAAGGTAACTTAAGGGGGCAGTAATCACTACCTTCCTACAAGGATAAAATTATTATTTTTACTTTTTTAGCCAAGACAAGGGAAGTCAGTTTCAGTATGCTTCACTTGGTCTCATCCACTGTAATAGTTCTCATACAACAGACCAAGGAACCAATGTAGTCATTCTGCCAAGTCCCAAGTGTGCTCATTCTGCTTATATATTCAGGCACTGGGAAAAGTGCCATCATGTGTGCCCATGGACCCAATACATTCACTGTGAACCAGACCCAGAACTAAGCTCGATTTATCACCTAAGCACTTTAAATTCCTACTCTAATAAGGGAGAAATGATGATGATGCTTTGAGTCCTTAATTATCAATGTCCAGCTGGACACTGGATTTAATAGTTTTTGGTATGTTTTAGTATTTCCTTTTTACTTATGTATGTTTGCCTGAGTAAATAGTTATAGGATATAGGATACTTTGTGGAATGAATATAGGAATTATTATTGTGCATGTTTGCTATAGTGTTTTTGCATCCTTTCTCACAGAGAGTCAGGCTTCCCTTCAGTCAATCGGTTTCTGAGCTTCTTAGTGGTTCAAGTTTAGAAACAGGGCAAAAGACTATGCCACTTTATTGGCAATGCTGCCTACTGCCTCCTGATCATCCATCCTGAATATATTTTGTGTTTTATACATAACAGTATCCTTTTTGACTGTCCATGTATCTTACCCCTGGGAAGCCCATGTTCTATTAAATATGTCCATAGCTCTCTGTGAGTCAAGCCATCCTGTCAGTTTTATATCTCTGTTCATTACAATAACTGGATTCACTTGTTTTCATCTGATTAAGCACCACCACCTGGTCTCCATTATTTTTTGGATCTTATCAAGCCCATTACTATCAAGGAACCAAGTTCTGCAACAGCATCTGTCATCATCAGCCCTTGTCTACAAAAGATAGACCACTGAGCTACTTAATGATGCCAGTTCTTCCCTCACCAGTGCATTTCTGTGTCTTCACCTATTGGTTGTCTGTGAAAGCCAGATGGGTCAAGGCAGATCATGGTGTTTACCAACACAACAAAGTCTTGTCCTCACTGCTCTACTCTGCTGGATGTGGGATCTTCACAGGAACAAATCAGTGAAAGTGATATGCAGCTATTGATTCTATGAATGTATTATTTCAAATATTCAGCAGGGAGAATCAAAAGCAGTTTGTCTTCCAATGGAATAAAAAGGACAGCAGCACATTACTGTGTATCCCCAAGATTATTTACCTGTCCTGCTATCTGCCTTTTTATAGTCCACAGCAATTTTGATTGACTTGACATTCCACATAGCAACATACTAGACCTCTAAATTGATAACATTTCCGCTGACTCTGGTTAAGAGGATCTGTTGTTACCTGGATGTCTGTTAGATATCCTGGGTGCTCCATAAAGATAAATTCAAGCCAAGGAGTAAAAATAAATTCCATGAATATTCATAGATATTTCAATATACTGACATTTTCATGGATCCATTGTCTTGCACGTGTTGGAGGAATTGCTTCTACTTAGGATGACAATACAACCACATTTGTGCTGGACAGACCCTTCACTTTCAAAAGGGTCATGGTTGGAATGATAACCTACTTTTATGCTAAAAAGGCAAATTGCTGCAAGCTGTTGCCCTTCCCACACAAGAATTTAAATAATAGGTCGGAGAATCAAAAGGTCTCCATGGTTCTGGCATTCTGATTGCAAAAAGACCCCATTCATAAGCTAATAGCTGAGTCATATCATCAAGGCTAGAAGCCCAAACTACAAGAGATACCTGTGAGGTAGCTGCTTGTTTTTTTTCAGAAGTTACAATCCAAAAAAAAAAACCACCAAAAAACAAAAAAAAAACCCATCAGTTTCATAGACTTGAAACTCTACAGGGTCATTAGGAATACAATTCTCTACATGCAGCCCTTCCCGATCAATATAATTCATTCTGACACTTATGGAGTGGGGAATTACAAGTGTAGAGCACGTCAATTACTGCTATACATTCTCATGGAAAAGCAATAACAGGACGTTGAATTAGCCCAAAGGGTCATACCTGCAAGATCATCGTTATATTTGTTCTTCGGTACATAATGTGTCTTTTTACTCAGTCTGCTTTTTAGATTTTCTCTTTAATACTCTGGTTTGGAGCAGTTTGATCCTGCTGTGCCTTAGTGTATTTGTCTTCATATTTTTTGTGGAAACTTGGAGTTTGTTGAGCTTCTTGGATCTGTGAGTCACAAGGTTTTGTTGTCTATTTATGAACAGGTAATGTACCCAGCTTTGTGTAGATGTTTTAAAAATGTTAGTTCTGTGGTTCTTCCCCAGAGTCAAGTAGTTTTCTCACATGCATGTTCTGATCAGTACTCTAATGAATAACAAAGGAATACTCTCTGAAGATGGCTGGATTTCTCTTTGTGTGCACCTCTCTTCTCTATATTACTCTTGTCCTCTCCTCTGTATTACTCTGCCTTGTCCTATCCAGGTCCTCAGCGCCATATTTTCTATTCATGGGGTCCACTGGGCTCTACCTGGTTATCCTCCTTGACCTGCTTCTAGGAAATTCCCTCAAGGAAGTACATTTGGGTGAGTATAGGGCTCACATTGTTTGCTTCTTGTGTCTTTAGGATCACTGATCTTCACTGACTCTGTCATTTTGGGGTGTTAGAGAAAAGTAAATTTACAGTAAATATGAGTCCCACTACTACATCTCGGCAAGAAGCAAAGTCTGTGTTCACAATTGAAATCCTGTTATATTTCAGGGTCCTGCCAATTTGCCATATTCTGAATCTGAGACTGCTGAAATCTTTGCACGGTTTCTTATTTTTCCCGTGTGTTGGAAGGGTAAATCAGTTGGCTTAGAATTAGGCTGAGCTGTGTTATTGAAATGTGATATGTATCTCCTTGCTACTGACCCCTGGTGAAGACGTGAAATTTGCTGATTAATAGTGTGTTCTGTAACCATGGGTCTAAAGAAATATGGGATGGTTTATACCAGCCTGACAGTATTTTTTATGGATAACCATGAGACTAATGATTTGAACCTGTTCTCAGTAAATACTCTATGTGCACTGCCACTGAAGGCTCATTACATAGCAACAGTATACCTTCTACTCCAATAAAGATGTTAAAAAAATAAAAATATTTAAAAAATAAAAATGGTTAAGATGGTAAATTTTAGGTTAAAAAAAAAAAAGAATATACCTCCTAGACCAGCAGGGTATTAGGAATTCTGGATGTGACTTTATTCTGGGCTCCCTGATTCTGAGTCGTTCCATGGACATCAGCAGTTCTCCATCCAAGAGACAAAACTCTTTCAGCATGGTTCCTACAAAGGGAGACTGGAATTTGCACCTGGCTTCTTCTTAACCCCTAGTTTGAGGCAGCCTTAGCTATTTTGCACACTTTTGTTATATTGTATCATTTTCTCTGCAATAAACTATATATTTGTAAGCACTTTCATTCTGAGTCTTAAGAGATTTTGTCTGTTTGTCAGTTTGTGTTTAACATTGATCTGTTGATTCAGGGGAGGTTCATGCTTCTTATATTCTAAGGTTTGGAAAATGACTTGAGAAAAAATAACATTCAGTGTTTTACAGTACCTTCTCTAAGACATTTTTTCATCTTCAAATCTCAGTCTCTGTGAAAACCTTGAACACATTCTGAATCCCCACCTCAGAGAGAGTGCTGCAAACGTCCTGTTGCTCTTTTCAGTTTTTTTCTGTATTTCTTTTACCCATCAATCACAAAAAAATCAATATACTAAAAAAAAGATGAATGTGCCAGTCTCATTTGTGTGTCACTCTTTTCTCAGATATTTTAGACCTTCAAACTGCCTATCCTAGATGTTCTTCAATGACTCTTAGCAGTAGTTTTGTATACTTTTCTAGTTTTACGATATTTTACAGTGTGAAGATTGATATGATTTTAATTACTGAAACTGAAGACCTGAGGTACATTTTAACATCTTGCAAATTGGTCTGAACTTATAAAACACATCTACCACTTTACTCAAATGTAAGTGTTTAGATCTGCACTGCCTGATATGGTGATCACTAGCCAATAGGGTACTGAAATGTGAAATTTAATTAATTTAAATTAAATTAAAAATCTGATTCCTCAGTTGCATTAGTCACATATGACTAATGGCTACTTTATTGGATAATGTGAGTATAGAATACTTCTATTTGACATTTCTGGATAATCCACATAGGACTTGTCAAATATTTTTCCAATTTTGGTAATCATACTCAAAGCTAACAATTCATTCATAGGTAAAATACTAGTCGGAGGAGAATCTTTTTTTTTTTTTTTTTGTGGTACGCGGGCCTTTCACTGTTGTGGCCTCTCCCGTTGCGGAGCACAGGCTCCGGACGCGCAGGCTCAGCGGCCATGGCTCACGGGCCCAGCCACTCCACGGCATGTGGGGTCCTCCCGGACCGGGGCACGAACCTGTGTCCCCTGCATCGGCAGGCAGACTCTCAGCCACTGCGCCACCAGGGAAGACCTAAAGTGCATTTTTAATACATCTATTTTAAAACATGCATTAGGTACACATTCATTTGTGTCCATTTTATGGACTTTACACTTTACACCTAAATTCCATAGAAGTCAGGGACAATTTGTGTTTTGCACCCAGCTTGTAGAAAGTGCTTATAATATTGCAGCTGCCTAGTAAATATTTTGAAATGAATGTATAGATATATGGATGAAAAAATAAATGAATAAATTATTATGCAAAAATATAATTACTATCACATACATAGGATTTATACTTTTTCCATCAGGATAACTTGTTCACAACTTAAACATCTGCATATAAATACATTTACTGATTATCATCTAAAGGACATCATACTGATTTACTGATTATCATCTAAAGGACAATCATACTGATTATCATCTAAAGGATATTTTGTCTAAAACTTTTTGGACTGACATGCCACAGAAAACAAACTCCCTTGTCAATTGCTTCATTCTTGTAATGAGCTCTCAACAGATCCTTCACTTTTGAAAATCATCAGTCATAATTTAATTATAGCCACTTTAAGTCTTTTGTTATCTACCTTCAAGTAGGTGTTTGTTTGTTTTGTTTTTACATAGATGCTTCCATGACAGTGATTATTAATCAGCTACTTGCCAGAGTGCATTTCCAACAAAGAAGGACTGTCTCAGAGTCCTGTGGAAATAGAGTATGCCAGGTACTTTTGGTACAGCTTCTTATGTCATCACTTAAGTAATTTTAAGACCATACCATTGGACTGAATCAGAATATCCAGAACATTAACTGAGAAGGGACTATGAGATGGTAGATTTTATTGGTAACTTTTCATGTGTGTGTACTTGATTATGTATTTCTCATATTAATTCTTTACCACAACACTATGGTAGAGGTGCCTGAGCAAACTTGCCTCCCTGCCGAACCACTACCCTCCCCCCTACACACACACAGTGACAGACTGCGCCAGCAACACAGGGAATCCCAGAGGCAAGGGAATTGCTCACCATCCTGGCAATGGCAGTGGCTCTGGAAGAAGCAACACAGCCAGAACCCCAGAGGACAAGAGGTGATAAAGGCATGGAGTCACACCTCTTACAGAGACAGTGGTGGATGGAAAGTGCCACTCTCAAGCATAACCCTAGGCAGCTCAGGTAAAAGAAACCAAAATCTTGTGTAATTGCGCCATCTTCTGGAAAACAAAAGAAAGAATGCCAACTGCCAACTTAAACTCCAAATGCACCAGCCTAGGAACAGTTCAGCAAGCCCCAGGAAGGACCACAGAAACACTAAATCACAGAAAGAAAATGACAAATCCCCAGATAACAAACTTAAAATCACAGAATATTGAAATATAACTGGTAGGGATTTCAAAATATCTGTCATGAAGGAACTCAATAAGCTACAAGAAAACTCAGAAGGGCAGTTTAATGAGCTCAGGAATAAAATTAATGAACTGTTGGAATACTTTACCAAAGAGATTGAAACTCTAAAGTAAAGCCAAACAGAAATTCTGGAGCTGAATAACTCAATAAACAAGATGAAAAATGTATTGTAAAGCACTGGAAATAGAGCATATTGTATAAAAGAATTAGTGAGCTTGAAGATAGAAAGCTAGAACTGATACAAGTATAAAAAGAAAGAGAAGTAAGTTGTAAAATAAAATGAAGAAATTCTACAAGATCTATCTGACATTTTAGGAAAGGGACTGTCTGGGTATTCCATAGGGAGAAGAGAGGGAAAAGAGATCAGAGAGTTTATTTTAATAAAATAATAACTGAGAACTTCCCAAACTTGGTGAGGAAACTGGATATACAAGTTCATGAAGCTAACATCTAATTACCTCAATGCAAAAAGACATTCTCTATGACGCACATATTAAAATTGTCAAAAGTCAATGACAAAAAAGAATTTTAAAGACAGCAGGGAGAAAAAAGGATGGTAACCTACAAAGCCCTACCTTGAGAAACAAGAAAATCTCAAATAAACAATCTAACCTTACAACTAAAAGAACTAGAAAAAGCACAAATGAAGCCCAAAGTTAGTTGAAGAAAGAAAATAATAAAATCAGAGAAGAAATAAATGAAATAAACACTAAAAAGACAGTAGACAATATCAATGAAACTAAGACCTGATTCTCTGAAAAGATAAAATTGACAAGCCAAACAAAAACAAGCCCGTAGATGTAGAGAACAGAGTAGTGTTTACCAGAGGGGTGAGGGGGGTGGTGAAATGGGTAAAGGGGATCAAGTGTACAGTGATGGATGGAAACAAAATTTTTGGTGGTGAGCTCCTTGAAGCAGTAATATAATGCTATACACGTGAAACTTATATAATGTTATAAATCAAAGTACCTCAATAAAGAAAAAGATTTTTAAAGTTTTTCTCAAAATTTTTTTGTCAAAAGTCCAAGTTTAATAATTCTTATCTGTTCATATGGCACGTTTATGGATCCTTAGCAACACATTGTGTCTGTCACTGACATACATTCTCAGAATGAAAATTTATTTGTTCATCGTTAGCAATTAGAATTGTAGTTAATTCTCATTTAATGAGTGTAATTCAGATTAACTACTAAGTTAAAATTTGACCCCAGTTCAGGGACTCAAGTCTTAAAACTCATACAGACCACTTTCTGCTCTGCCTGTGTCCAAAATCCTTCTGTGCTCTATCCTAAACTGGCCCCCACTTACCTCATTGTTCTGACTCCATGACTGGATTTGTACATATTACTCTGCCTCCAGTTGAAATTCTATCTCAGTCATGACCATGCTACATACAAGACAAAACTCTCAATCACAGCTTGGAAATACTTCAAACTCTCTTTCATCTGACAAGTAAGTTAATTAAAGCAAGTAAAACAGTGCTGTTCTAGATGAACATGAGTAGGAACACAATATCCAAGGGATGGGATTTATATTTTCACCATTTTTTTCTTTTTAATCAATTTAAAAGAGACAGTCTACAGTAGCTTTTCCTAACCCAAAGCAAGCTTTATTGCTCATCACTTTTTCCTAGCAGGAAAAATTTCTCCAAGTAATTGTCTTTATTTTCACAGTCAGAATAAATGTTACATTTACATAAAGTAAGATCAAAATCTCAGATTGATAGGGGGAATGGAAAAGGTACAATATGGTGATCCAGAAGTATAAATGAAGCTACAAACCTGCATAGAATATTTATCATTAAGACAAAACGTTTTTGAATTAGGAAATTGGAGCAATGAATGTCCTTTGGATTATAGCACATTCTGTCCCTCTTAATATATTATGTGGCTTTACCACTTTAGGCACAAATATTATCTAAATTATATAAATCCAATTTACTGGGAAGCTCCTTTTAAGGACCTACTTCGGTGACATTATCTCTTCAGGTTTACTTTCAAACATGCAGCTAATAATGGGAGTCCCTTCAACCATTGCAAAGAAATGACTGACAGATGGCATTGTTTCATACTCTCTTTGATGCAGTCGGTGTGAGACTTGGAGTTTAAAAGAGCCCTTTGTAAGTAAAAGGTTGAATAGTATGAAAGGCAGTCTATACAGCCTCTAAGTATTCCTAAGGGGGGTTGTCCCTGCTCTTTAAAACTTACCCTTTTGACGAACTAAAATGATTTCAAAAGAAAATGATTACCAACATGGTACATTTCACTATGGATGAACAGGGAGCCATGCATTGAAATGAAGGTCAGCTGCAGTTATTGGTTAAATCTACAGAAGCCAGCAAATCAAAAAGCTTTCACTGTTGAGGGAAATAAATGTGTATCTCACTAAATCCTTAACCACCCTCTAATAAGAGAGAATTCAACACTATTATGTTGACTAGAAATTACTAATAACACTATATTAATTGTCCTGATATTGACACAGTTGAAAAGTTAGAGAGGCACCATTCTTTGACTATAGGGAATTCTTTTGTAACATATCCCAAAGAGCTGTCCTGTACAATAGTGAATTTTAGAAGTAATTCACAACTGAAGCTTGGGACTGTAATTTTATAGAGGACTGTCCTTTAACATTTTAAAATTCTATATTCAGAACTAGATAAATATCCTATCTCCAACTTATGCCAGAACCTTGAAATATGTAGAGTTTCCAATTTTTAAAAAATATTCCTTTGATTTGATAGAGTCTTCAATTCTTTATGGGCATAGTTTATTTTATACACCTGGAGCAGGGTTTGGCCCTCATTTGTATATATTTAAATCAGTGATTAAAAAAAAGTCCAGTGTCACTGAATTTTTAGAAGTTTGACACATTCTTAAATTGTTTGGAGTATAAATTGACAAATCTTTTTTTGGAAATGCTTTTATTATATATATATATATATAATATATATATATAAATAAAATGTATTTGAATAAATTGACCCAGCAGTTTTATAATATGTGAGGAAGGAATTGAGGAAAGGAAACAAATGAAAATTAGGTTCATCTACAGCAGTTTCTGAGACCAGAACTTTGAACCAATCCAACAATGAAAGAACAGCTAAGTAAAATTTGGAAAACCTTGAAAGAATCATGTTAGTATTTTTTGCTCAGAAAGGCTTTCCTTTACTACCTTATCTAAAATTTCTTCCCACCTTTCCCAATATTGTGTGTTTTTTATACCTCTGCTGGAGCTGTGCTTCTGCTTCCTCAGTAACAGTCCTCTCGTTCTGCTTTGTACTGTATCTCAGGATGAACAGACTTCTCTCATTTCAGCTGGCATGTGGCAGCGTTTGGTCAATAGAAAGCAAGTGTGGAAGAGGGGCACCCATGGATTTCTCCCTCCTCCTTTGCTTCCCATTGCATCTCTAGCAGTAGCTGGGAAAGTTCTGTGGTTGTAGGTTGTCTTTGTTGGGTCCTCTATAACAAAAATACCACAGTCTGGTGGCTTAAACAACAATGATCCTCTCAGTACTGAAGCCTGGGAATTCCAAGATCAAAGCACCAGCAAATTCGGTATCTGGTGAGAGCCCACTTCCTGATTCATGCATGACTCTCTTTCTCCCTGAGTTCACACATGGCTGAAAGGGTGAGGGGGCTCTCTGGGGTCTCTTTTGTGATGCCACTAACCCCATTCATGAGGGCTCTATTCTCATGACCTAATAATCTTCAAAGGCCCCAATCTTCAAATACTACTACACTGGAGACTAGAATTCAACATATGAATTTAGGGCTTTGTATGAAGTTCATATTAACTTCAACATATGAACTCAGTCTATAGCATAACTCCTGCCAGGTAGGTCTGTCATGAATCCAGCTTCTGCAAGTGACTCTGGCTTCTGGGCTCTTGTAACACTCCATCCTCCATTTGTCCCTAGATCCTAGGAATTGAAGAAGTATCCTGACTTCTGTGTCTGGATTGCTTCACAGACACTGATTCAATTTCTCAAGCTATCACATCAGTAGTTCTCTGCATTCAGTTTCCTCTTTGTTAAATACTCAGAGAGGTTTCTTTCTGACTGGACTCTGATAAATTAGTATTTATCTAAAACTACCTTACTAATATCCTTTTACAATTTATTTTTGTGGAAACACTTATAAGGACTTCATGGGGACACTACCGTTAGATCCCAAGGTTGTTGTGAGTAAATTCCCTTTCCAGTAATCAAAATGTTTTTTGAAAATTTCTATTCCTTCCTAATTCAAGATCCTTCACTAATGTTGACTAAATCATGTTATAGCTGTGGTAGTACTTTAAGCACTTCTGAGAAACTGCATTAACCACCCTGTGAGAAAATACTGTCTCAATAAGTTTTTTTTTTTCTTATAAGAAAATCTCAGTGCATTTTGTTTTTATTACATCTATTTTGACTTTATACAACTCAGATAAATCTCAAATTATCTACCTATCTTAAAAGCAAATTATTTGAATGGCAAGAATGGTATTTTCATTTTTTCAACATGCAAGTGGGTCATATAAATGACTCATTATGAATCAATTTTACAAAATAGCATGTGAAGAAGTTCACTAAAATCACTCATGGGATTTTAATCTTTTCTTCCCTCTGTTTTGAATTTTTGCTTACCCTCTGAATTTGTTCTAACATTCTCATTTTTCTATTTTATTTTACATCATATTTGAAATAGCTTTCAATCACAATGTACCTATTTTATCTTTGGAAAGCAGTCCAAAATTATCTTAGACCTCAAAACAAAATTTAATTAGCTTTGCATTAATTTGGCATGAATGGATATGATGGCAGAGGTAAATGGGAATCAACATCTTATCCAAATTGGACTTTCCAGTTTTTGTTCTGTTTTCTTTGTTTTTTCAGTCTGCAAATACTCCAGCTTTTCAGTTCTCATACTATAACACGTGTGTATTCAATGTTTCTTCTAATTCAAAGTTATATTTAAAGTAAAATTATCAGCAATCATAGGGATACTGTATTTGGTATTTTCAATTTTATTTACTTTAAATTAGCAGACTGACCTGATATTTGTTTAAAATATTTTCTCTGAAAAAAATTTATAATCATGGAATTAACACAAATCTGTTTAGAAATATTTGAAATAATCATCTCTAATTTTAATGTTTTAAAGAAAATCCAACTAAATATAAATATATATAGTTATATATATTGAGCCATCAGACCATAATAAGGCAATTTACTGATGATAACTCATAAATTTTCCTCAACTAGGGTGACAAATAGTAACAAAAATAGAGTCAAATAGTGCTGTTTATAAATACACCAGACACCTGAAATGTTTAGGAACACATACCAGTAATTCACTAATTAATGCAATTTGTTAGTAATTATTTTAAATCTATGGAAAAATAAACCAGAGACTTCTAATATCCACTGGTAACCTTAATTTAAAATACTTTGTATTTACTCAGAAATATGCCGTAAAGTGGGTTTCTTCTACAACCTGAAGGCATTCCACTGTCACACATTAAAAACATGATGCTAAATCTGTGGGGTTTTTTTAAAATACAGGCACCATTTTGGTTTGCTTGAAAAAAATTGTAGGTCATTGCTGTAAGTAACCAATTTATGTTTGAAGCATCCAGAGACAGTGGTTCCACAAATCAAGCTTAAGCAGTTTGGGCTCAGACTACTACTCTCCTCCAAACCATTCCAATTGATGAACACCACCTGGGGCACTCTGAATTCACAGCAGCAGGCAATAATTTCCCTTGGATACCCATTACCAGTTATTATTCCCAAGATAGACTATTAGATATGGCTTGTGAACATCTCAGCTGTAAACCTGAAAAAATTAATTCTGATAGTTCCTGTGAGATCCATTTGTACCTTGGTGACAACATAAATTAATGGAATTCTCTTTAAATAAAAAAGAAACAAATACATATGCTTACTTTTTTAAAAGTAATAAAATTGTTCAAAATAATATTTTTATAGATTTTGCAGGGTTCTTATGTGATTATTTTAAAATACAGAAACAGTTGTAAATCCTGAAGATAAGGTAGATGAAGCAGTTGGTAGTCAACTGTTTTTCTCATACCAAAGCTATTTCCAGATATTTGGCTTTGAGTACATAACAATTATATGTGGTTTAGCAAAAACATCACTGCTTAAAAAGAAGGAAAAAAAATAAAAACATTAAACACCTGTTACACTCAAATTGCCTTTGGAAACTTGCATTAACTGAATTTAAAAACATCATGTTAAATTCACAAGAATTTAGAGTGGCTGCTTTGAACATTCTTTCATAAAATTATAAATTTATTTATAAAAATGCAATATATAATTGCATATAAGCACCATCTGTTTGCTAACTTTGTAATATTAAAAAATGATGTATTGTTTATCTCTTATTTTTATAGAGTACATATATTTGAGTTGGTTATGTCCTTGTTCATTTTTGCCACTTATAGTAATTGTAATATAGGTGACACATGTGTTTATAAAAATGTGTGAATTGTATATTCATAAGCTTTTCTAGTCTGCTATAAAATGCTGGTGTATGGCAGTTCACTATTATCCATCTCTAAGTTTTCTCCGTGAAAGAGAAGATACTGTGGTTATAAGTTATAACCAATATATATGAATAGAAGTATTAGTAGCAGAAAGGAACAACTTTGTATACAAAGTACACGGGTATGTCTTTTGTCAAGGAAAAAGAAGTAGTTTTGCCCTAAAGAGAAATGACTGGGTGTTTGAAGAACCAGAGAAAAGTGTAGGACAAAACCTGAGTAGATATATAAAGTTGTAGAAGATTCATGGAAAGGGATTTTTAATTTTCTTGATCAAAACTGGCTAAGATTTGATGAGCTTATAAGATTTTCAAAAATACCTTTGGTATCAAATATTATACTACTACAAAATTAGTAGATATTCTTGCCTTTAATTTTTCTTAAAAAGTCTTAGATTATTGGTCTGCTTTTAATAAAACTTATAAAATGGTTTTTCTTTACCTTCTGAATAATCTGCATAAAAGGCAATAATTTTGTGACAATTTCCTGTGTTTTATGTTGACTTTATCATATTATTTGAGAAAGCAAAGACTTCTCACTTTTGAATGAGCTTAGTTTCTTTACAATCATATTGCCTCCTATATTTACTTTTAATATCTTTTTGTCATTTTCATTGAATAGCTAGCTACGTATTGCTTCTTAATAAACCAGGATCTTATTGAATCCAGCGTTCAAACTTCCTGACAAGTTTTAATATTTTGCCTTTTCAAAATCACATACTAAATTATATCTTTTGAACCAAAACTGTTTTTAAGATTTCCCAGAGGACTCCTGGAACATCAGAATAGATTTTTTGTTTTACTTTTAAAAAAGAGAGATTGTAGAAATAGGCTTATTTGATATGTTACTATTGATAACTTTCTTGGGAGTGGTCATGAATTCAGATATGTTGCTCAGCCTTTCTTAAGTTAAATGTGATTGGTAAAATATTAGTAAAATAAATATTTCAGAATTTGTATGCTGCATGGGAAGTTACTAGAGTTATGTCAGTTTCTTCATTTTCAACGATGTGTTTCTATTTATCAAAGTCCTGATGCTGCTTTTCCTTATATTATATAACAACATTATAGTGTCATCAATTATAAATTCAATTATTTTTTTAAAATATTAACTTGATCACAACTTTCTCTGAATCCAGTATATTCTAAGCCATTAGTTTTCAACTGTGAATTTACATCACTTACCTATGAACACATGACACTTTATTAATATACAGACAAATATATATATATAGTGTGTGTATATATATATATATATATATGACCTACTCCAGACTTACTGTATATTATTTGATGATATATTTTTGGTATATTCTAGCTATATTTTAGTATATTCATGATATATTATGTCTCATAATTACTATATTTTACATTTAAGAATTTTTTCTCTGTAAGGATTATGCTTATCCATTTTCATAAATTTGATATAATATTCACTCTGAAAATATAGTTTATCATATTTATAAATATTTTGTCTAAAACTTTTTGGACTGACATGCCACAGAAGACAAATTCCCTTGTCAATTGCTTCATTCTTGTAATGAGCTCTCAACAGATCTTTCACTTTTGAAAATCATCAGTCATAATTTAATTATAGCCACTTTAAGTCTTTTGTTATCTACCTTCAAGTAGGTGTTTGTTTTGTTTTTACATAGATGCTTCCATGACAGTGATTATTAATCAGCTACTTGCCAGAGTGCATTTCCAACAAAGAAGGACTGTCTCAGAGTCCTGTGGAAATAGAGTATGCCAGGTACTTTTGGTACAGCTTCTTATGTCATCACTTAAGTAATTTTAAGACCATACCATTGGACTGAATCAGAATATCCAGAACATTAACTGAGAAGGGACTATAAGGTTAGTAACCCAAGACCCAATGGAACAAGAATTAATTGCAAAGGAATAAATTAACCTACGGGGGATGATTGCAACTTTTTTTCAAATGTTGTTGATGTCTTAATATATTATTTTCTGGATACAAGGGACACATTTCTCTTAAACTATCCATAACTCATAACTGTAGTAGACCATGTTATTGTAAATAGAAATGAACCATTTACCTTTTTCTTCCTACCTGACCCCTCCAGAATTTGGAATCCCTTTTTGAGTGTAATTCCACGGCAATGTGGTTATTTGCACAGGTCTAATAAGAATCTGGGCTTCCGTGAAGATGGCGAAAGAGTAAGACGCGGAGATCACCTTCCTCCCCACAGATACACGAGAAATACATCTACACCTGGAACAACTCCTACAGAACACCTACTGAACGCTGGCAGAAGACCTCAGACCTCCCAAAACGTAAGAAACTCCCCCAAGTACCTGGGTAGGGCAAAAGAAAAAAGAATAAACAGAGACAAAAGGATAGGGACGAGACCGGCACCAGTGGGAGGGAGCCGTGAAGGAGGAAAGATTTCCACACACTAGGAGGCCCCTTCGCGGGCGGAGACTGCGGGTGGCGGAGGGGGAAAGCTTCGGCGCCGCGGAGGAGAGCACAGCAACAGGGGTGTGGAGGGCAAAGCGGACAGATTCCCGCACAGAGGATTGGTGCCGACCAGAACTCACCAGTCCGAGAGGCTTCTCTGTTCACCCGCCGGGTCGGGCGGGGCTGGGAGCTGAGGCTCGGGCTTCGGTCAGAGCGCAGGGAGAGGACTGGCGGCGTGAACACAGCCTGCAGGGGCTTAGTGCACCACGGCTAGCCGGGACGGAGTCCGGGGAAAAGTCTGGACCTGCCGAAGAGGCAAGAGACTTTTTCTTCCCTCTTTGTTTCCTGGTGCGCGAGGAGAGGGGATTAAGAACACTGCTTAAAGGAGCTCCAGAGACGGGCGTGAGCCGTGGCTAAAAGCCCGGACCCCAGAGACGGGCAGGAGACGCTAAGGCTGTTGCTGCCACCACCAAGAAGCCTGCGTGCGAGCACAGGTCACTCTCCACACCTCCTTTCCGGGAAGCCTGTGCAGCCAGCCACTACCAGAGTCCCGGGACCCACGGACAACTTACCCGGGAGAACGCACGGCGCGCTTCAGGCTGCTGCAACGTCACGCCGGCCTCTGCCGCCGCAGGCCCGCCCCGCATACGTGCCCCTCCCTCCTCCTGGCCTGAGTGAGCCAGAGCTCCCGAATCAGCGGCTCCTTTAACCCCGTCCTGTCTGAGCGGGAACAGACGCCCTCCAGCGACCTACACTCACAGGCGGGGCCAAACCCAAAGCTGATCCCCCGGAGCTGTGCGAACAAAGAAGAGAAAGGGAAATCTCTCCCAGCAGCCTCAGAAGCAGCGGATTAAAGAAAGCTCCACAATCAACTTGATGTGCCCTGCCTCTGTGGAATACCTGAATAGACAACGAATCATCCCATATTGAGGAGGTGGACTTTGTGAGCAAGATTTATGATTTTTTTCCCCTTTTTCTCTTTTTGTGAGTGTGTATGTGTATGCTTCTGTGTGAGATTTTGTCTGTATAGCTTTGCTTCCAGCATTTGTCCTAGGGTTCTATCCGTCCGTTTTTTTTTTTTCTTTTTTTCTCTTAAAAATTATTTCTTTATTTTAATAACATTATTATATTTTATCTTACTTTATTTCACTTTAGCTTTTTTCTTTCTTTTTTTCCTTCCCTCCTTCCTTCCTTCCTCCCTCCCTCCCTCCCTACTTTCTTTCTTTCTACTTCTACTAATTATTTCTTTCTACTTTATCTCTCTTTTATTCTGAGCCGTGTGGATGAAAGGCTCTTGGTGCTGCAGCCAGGAGTCAGTACTGTGCCTCTGAGGTGCGACAGCCAACTTCAGGACACTGGTCCACAAGAGACCTCCCAGCTCCACATAATATCAAATGGTGAAAATCTCCCAGAGATCTCCATCTCAACACCAGCAGCCAGCTTCACTCAACGACCAGCAAGCTACAGTGCTGGACACCCTATGCCAAACAACTAGCAAGACAGGACCACAACCCCACCCATTAGCAGAAAGGCTGCCTAAAATCAAAATAAGTCCACAGACACCCCAAAACACACCAACAGACGTAGACTTGCCCACCAGAAAGACAAGATCCAGCCTCATCCACCAGAACACAGGCGCTAGTCCCCTCCAACAGGAAGCCTGCAAAACCCACTGAACGAACCTTAGCCACTGGGGGCAGAAACCAAAAATAACAGAAACTATGAACCTGCAGCCTGCAAAAAGGAGACCCCAAACACAGTAAGATAAGCAAAATGAGAAGACAGAAAAACACACAGCAGTTGAAGGAACAAGATAAAAACCGACCAGACGTAACAAATGAAGAGGAAATAGGCAGTCTACCTGAAAAAGAATTCAGAATAGTGATAGTAAAGATGATCCAAAATCTTGGAAATAGAATAGACAAAATGCAAGAAACATTTAACAAGGACCTAGAACAAGTAAAGATAAAACAAGCAATGATGAACAACACAATAAATGAAATTAAAAATACTCTAGATGGGATCAATAGCAGAATAACTGAGGCAGAAGAACGGATAAGTGACCTGGAAGATAAAATAGTGGAAATAACTACTGCAGAGCAGAATAAACAAAAAAAAATAAAAAGAACTGAGTACAGTCTCAGAGACCTCTAGGACAACATTACACACACCAACATTCGAATTATAGGAGTTCCAGAAGAAGAAGAGAAAAAGAAAGGGACGGAGAAAATATTTGAAAAGATTATAGTTGAAAACTTCCCTAATATGGGACAGGAAATACTTAATCAAGTCCAGGAAGCACAGAGGGTCCCATACAGGATAAATCCAAGGAGAAATATGCCAAGCACATATTAATCAAACTGTCAAAAATTAAATACAAAGAAAACATATTAAAAGCAGCAAGGGAAAAACAACAAATAACGCACAGGGAATCCCCATAAGGTTAACCACTGATCTTTCAGCAGAAACTCTGCAAACCAGAAGGGACTGGCAGGACATATTTAAAGTGATGAAGGAGAAAAACCTGCAACCAAGATTACTCTACCCAGCAAGGATCTCACTCAGATTTGATGGATAAATTAAAACCTTTACAGACAAGCAAAAGCTGCGAGAGTTCAGCACCACAAAACCAGCTTTACAACAAATACTAAAGGAACTTCTCTAGGCAAGAAACACAAGAGAAGGAAAAGACCTACAATAACAAACCCAAAACAATTAAGAAAATGGGAATAGGAACATACATATCAAAATTTACCTTAAATATAAATGGATTAAATGCTCCAACCAAAAGACACAGATTGGGTGAATGGATACAAAAACAAGAAACATATACTTGCTGTCTACAAGAGACCCACTTCAGACCTAGAGACACACACAGACTGAAAGTAAGGGGATGGAAAAAGATATTCCATGCAAATGGAAACCAAAAGAAAGCTGGAGTAGCAATTCTCATATCAGACAAAATAGACTTAAAAATAGAGACTATTAGAATGGACAATGAAGGACACTACATAATGATCAAGGGATCGATCCAAGAAGAAGATATAACAATTGTAAATATTTATGCACCCAATATAGAAGCACCTCAATACATAAGGCGAATACTAACAGCCATAAAAGGGGAAAATGACAGTAACACATTCATAGTAGGGGACTTTAACACCCCACTTTCACCAATGGACTGATCATCTAAAATGAAAATAAATAAGGAAACACAAGCTTTAAATGATACATTAAACAAGATGGACTTAATTGATATTTATAGGACATTCCATCCAAAAACAACAGAATACACATTTTTCTCAAGTGCTCATGGAATATTCTCCAGAATAGATCATATCTTTGGTCACAAATCAAGCCTTGGTAAATTTAAGAAAATTGAAATTGTATCAAGTATCTTTTCTGACCACACGCTATGAGACTAGATATCAATTACAGGAAAAGATCTGTAAAAAATACAAACACATGGAGGCTAAACAATACACTACTTAATAACGAAGTGATCACTGAAGAAATCAAAGAGGAAATAAAAAAATACCTAGAAACAAATGACAATGGAGACACGATGACCCAAAACCTATGGGATGTAGCAAAAGCAGTTCTAAGAGGGAAGTTTATAGCAATACAATCTTAACGTAAGAAACAGGAAACATCTCGAATAAACAACCTAACCTTGCACCTAAAGCAATTAGAGAAAGAAGAACAAAAAAACCCCAAAGTTAGCAGAAGGAAAGAAATCATAAAGATCAGATCAGAAATAAATGAAAAAGAAATGAAGGAAACGATAGCAAAGATCGGTAAAACTAAAAGCTGGTTCTTTGAGAACATAAACAAAATTGATAAACCATTAGCCAGACTCATCAAGAAAAAAAGGGAGAAGACTCAAATCAATAGAATTAGAAATGAAAAAGGAGAAGTAACAACTGACACTGCAGAAATACAAAAGATCATGAGAGATTACTACAAGCATCTCTATGCCAATAAAATGGACAAATTCTTAGAAATGCACAACTTGCCAGGACTGAATCAGGAACAAATAGAAAGTATGAACAGACCAATCACAAGCACTGAAATTGAAACTGTGATTCAAGATCTTCCAACAAACAAACGCCCAGGACAGATGGCTTCACATGCGAGTTCTATCAAACATTTAGAGAAGAGCTAACACCTATCCTTCTCAAACTCTTCCAAAATATAGCAGAGGGAGAAACACTCCCAAACTCATTCTACGAGGCCACCATCACCTTGATACCAAAACCAGACAAGGATGTAACAAAGAAAGAAAACTACAGGCCAATATCACTGATGAACATAGATGCAAAAATCCTCAACAAAATACTAGCAAACAGAATCCAACAGCACATTAAAAGGATCATGCACCATGATCAAGTAGGGTTTATCCCAGGAATGCAAGGATTCTTCAATATACGCAAATCAAGCAATGTGATACACCATATCAACAAATTGAAGGATAAAAACCATATGATCATCTCAATAGATGCAGAGAAAGCTTTTGACAAAATTCAACACCCATTTATGATAAAAACCCTGCAGAAAGTAGGCATAGAGGGAACGTTCCTCAACATAATAAAGGCCATATATGACAAACCCACAGCCAACATCATCCTCAAAGTATTTCCACTAAGATCAAGAACAAGACAAAGTTGCCCACTCTCACCTCACTTATTCAACATAGTTTTGGAATTTTTAGCCACAGCAATCAGAGAAGAATAGGAAATAAAAGGAATCCAAATCGGAAAAGAAGAAGTAAAGCTGTCACTGTTTGCAGATGACATGATACGATACATAGAGAATCCTAAGGATGCTACCAGAAAACTACTAGAGCTAATCAATGAATTTGGTAAAGTAGCAGGATACAAAATTAATGCACAGAAATCTCTGGCATTCCCATACGCTAATGATGAAAAATCTAAAAGTTAAATCAAGAAAACACTCCCATTTACCATTTCAACAAAAAGAATAAAATATCTAGGAATAAACCTACCTAAGGAGACAAAAGACCTATATGCAGAAAATTATAAGACACTGATGAAAGAAATTAAAGATGATACAAATAGATGGAGAGATATACCATGTTCTTGGATTGGAAGAATCAACATTGTGAAAATGACTCTACTACCCAAAGCAATCTACAGATTCTATGCAATCCCTATCAAACTACCACTGACATTTTTCACGGAACTAGAACAAAAAATTTCACATCTGTATGGAAACACAGAAGACTCCGAATAGCCAACGCAATCTTGATAACAAAAAACGGAGCTGGAGGATTCAGGTGCCCTGACTTCAGACTATACTACAAAGCTACAGTAATCAAGACAGTATGGTACTGGCACAAAAACAGAAAGATAGATCAATGGAACAGGATAGAAAGCTCAGAGATAAACCCACGCACATATGGTCACCTTATCTTTGACAAAGGAGGCAAGAATATACAGTGGAGAAAGGACAGCCTCTTCAATAAGTGGTGCTGGGAAAACTGGACAGGTATATGTAAAAGTATGAGATTAGATCACTCCCTAACACCATACACAAAAATAAGCTCAAAATGGATTAAAGACCTAAATGTAAGGCCAGAAACTATCAAACTCTTAGAGGAAAACATAGGCAGGACACTCTATGACATAAATCACAGCAAGATCCTTTTTGACCCACCTCCTAGAGAAATGGAAATAAAAACAAAAATAAACAAATGGGACCTAATGAAACTTCAAAGCTTTTGCACAGCAAAGGAAACCATAAACAAGACCAAAAGACAGCCCTCAAAATGGGAGAAAATATTTGCAAATGAAGCAACTGACAAAAGATTAATCTCCAAAATTTATAAGCAGCTCCTGCAGCTCAATAACAAAAGAAAAACAACCCAATCCAAAAATGGGCAGAAGATCTAAATAGACATTTCTCCAAAGAAGATATACAGACTGCCAACAAACACATGAAAGAATGCGCAACATCATTAATCATTAGAGAAATGCAAATCAAAACTACAATGAGATATCATCTCACACCAGTCAGGATGGCCATCATCAAAAAATCTAGAAACAATAAATGCTGGAGAGGGTGTGGAGAAAAGGGAACACTCTTACTCTACTGGTGGGAATGTGAATTGGTACAGCCACTATGGAGAACAGTATGGAGGTTCCTTAAGAAACTACAAATAGAGCTACCATATGACCCAGCAATCCCACTACTGGGCATATACCCTGAGAAAACCATAATTCAAAAAGAGTCATGTACCTAAATGTTCATTGCAGCTCTATTTACAATAGCCCGGAGATGGAAACAACCTAAGTGTCCATCATCAGATGAATGGATAAAGACGATGTGGCACATATATACAATGGAATATTACTCAGCCATAAAAAGAGACGAAATTGAGCTATTTGCAATGAGGTGGATAGATCTAGAGTCTGTCATACAGAGTGAAGTAAGTCAGAAAGAGAAAGACAAATACTGTATGCTAACACATGTATATGGAATTTAAGAAAAAAAACTGTCATGAAGAACCTAGGAGTAAGACAGGAATAAAGACACAGACCTACCAGAGAATGGACTTGAGTTAATGGGGAGGTGGAAGGGTAAGCTGTGACAAAGCGAGAGAGAGGCATGGACATATATACACTACCAAAGGTAAGGTAGCTAGCTAGTGGGAAGCAGCCGAATAGCACAGGGAGATCAGCTCGGTGCTTTGTGTCCACCTGCAGGGGTGGGATAGGGAGGGTGGGAGGGAGGGAGATGCAAGAGGGAAGAGATATGGAAACATATGTATATGTATAACTGATTCACTTTGTTATAGAGCAGAAACTAACACACCATTGTAAAGCAATTATACTCCAATAAAGATGTAAAAAAAAAAAGAATCTGTCCTCTTTCTAAGCAATTTATAGTTGTAATAACTTATTATGCAACCAATGCCATCCCTGGAGTGTCATATTTGAAATGATGCTTATTTAATCAGCTATGACCAAGCATTTTTAAGAAAGTTAAGCTGTAACAACCGCTAGCACTTGAGGCTGAAAGGTAGACTGCTTACATCACTCAGGCTTATTATACTTTATTGGGAGCCTCCAGTATGTATCAGGGAGGCACACCTACTGATCCTGTCTTTATTGTTGTAGTTACATTATCATTAAGTGTCTGCCTTTTATGATTCATATTAATTTTTAATAAATGAATTAAAATGTTTAAAGTTGTTTTTATAATTTCAAATATATGATTTTTATTTCTATTTACATAATTCATGACTCCTAACTTGAAATGCATATTTTCACATTGTTGATTTCTATGAAGTTTTTAAAACAAAACCTTTCATTTAATTAGAATATTTTCAAATGATACTTATGTTTGTCTACTGGATAATTTATTTTCTCATCTAATTGTGGGAGGTGTATTGAAATCAGGAAGATATGAGGTTTGTCAATAGCAATCCACAATATACTTTATTGTTAATTGGTTAAGACTTATTAACTAAAGATTTAGAACTATGAAAATATCTAATTAATTAAATCATGTATTATTGTGTGTGATAAAATTTACTATCCCAAATAATGCCTATTAGGCAAAACAAAAAAAAATTGTGTTTTTCTAACTTATTTTTTCTTTATTAAGTGACTAGTGAGCATGTTTCCATCCTTCATGTATATCCGTTCCTCATTCTTATCTCTTGAAAACAACATATTATACTTCTGAAAAATGAATCTAGTCATCTCCATTCTATAACTGATGTTATTAGTCCACTTTAAAAAAGGTATGACTTGTATATCTATTGTTATCTCCCCTCTTTTCTCTGTCTTCCCTGGTTTAACTGAGTATTTTGTATAGTTCCCTATTGTCTACCCTCTTAGCAAATCAATTTTACTTCATTTCTAGTGTTTTTTAAAAGTGGTTTCTTTAGAATTTGCAATATACATTTTAAACTAATCCAAGTCTACCTTCAAATAACACGCATCATGTGTAGTGCAGCGTCCTTAATTTAGAGTATTTCCAGTTCATCCCTCCTGTCTCTTAAGGCATTACTGTCATTCATTTCATTCAGCTGTATGCTAAAAGCACTGAATACATTCGTACTATTGTCATTAAGCAGATTTTTTTAATCTGAAGAATAAGAACTATGAAAAATTTTATTTTACCTTCATATATTCCTTCTCCAATATTCTTGCTTTCTTTATGGACCCTCAGTTTTTGATCTACATCATTTTATTTCTCCCTGAAGAATTTCTTTTAATGTTTTTTGAAGGACACTTTTGTTAATGATGAATATCCCGTTTCTGTTTGTCTGAGAGAGTTTTTATTTTTCTTTTACACTTGAATAATGTTTTTCTTTCTGATTATAGAATTCATTATGAGTGTGTGTGTGTGTGTGTGTGAGTGCGTGTGTGTGTTTCCTTGCCTACCTGTAACCATTGTTTCTACATCTTACATCCTTCAAGGAAACCACATCATCTTCATGTGCTTACCACTCATTTTTCTTAGATACAGATTCATCCAACGTAATGGTTATTAATTATTCAGGATCCATTCATTTTGTGGTAAGAGGACTCCCCAGTACATTGGTCTGATATATCGCCTAAAGTAAATTTTCAATAGTGGTATTTCAATATTAGATAACACATATTTTAGATTTTATCACATTTCTTTACTAAATATTTTGTTTAATGACTACATAGAGTTCTTACAGTAAGTTTAGGGATATATGCCATTGTCCATTTTCTTTATAGGAATGGACTCTGAGATAACTTGTGAAGTAGCAATGAGTCTGTTCATTTTATTCTTCTATTAAATAGCTGTTATTGGAAGTAAAATATAAATGTTCAAATTGTTTGAACTATGATTTGCATATTTCTTAAAATAATCTATGCAATGATTTAACCTTAAGAAACAAATTTTAATTAAGAGAGTTCCAATATGTGTATGAGCTTTTCTATACATAAATGTTTAGTATTTAGATCTGTACTATGTTTTAATTACAGTATACTACTGTGATGACTTGACTTGACTTGCTGTGCAGAACTGTTTTCCAGACCTTTTTGACTTCTCTGTACTTTAGGAAGTTAACCTTTAGATCCCTTGTCCATTGGTTATAGTTTTGGCCAAAGCATATGTGGAGAGAGTTTAGTACACATTTTGCCTGCTCTGTTAATGCTGCACCACTGGTTCGTCAGTAGCTGCATTCTCTATGACCCCGGTGACATTCAGGTGGCCCCACTTCCATGGTTGTAACACTTACTAGGCTCTGATAAAAGTACTCTCCCCCCCTTAAATCTAGGTATGATAATAGCTTCTAGTTATTGTGTGTCCCTGGGAGACTTGCCATCCATTTTATTTCTCAACTCTGCATCTACTGCTGTAATATTTCATTAAATTATTCTTAAATAACTTTTTGATTATGCCTTCTCTTTCTTGTCAGGCCTGGTAAGATTAATAAATAGGCTAACTGAATCTTCAGGATTAAATCAGACTTATATAATATTTTATTAATTATATGTTGTTACATGATAGAAAGCAGTTGAGTAAATGGTTGATAGAATTTTCCTTCTACCTAGAATATTAGCAGGAAATATGACAATGAGTGGTGTCCCACTCACATTACTGCTCTTTCCTCCTAAGCTATTTCAACATTAAAAAGCTAAATTTGAGAGAAGATACAAATGTTCTGAGCCTAGAAACAGGTATAGGATGCTGTAGTTGGCTTTACATCAATCACATTAATATGGAATTAGAAACAAATACACTTCTTAGACCCTATCCTAATTAACATATATGGAGTTCTGCACAGCTGAAAGATCACTTAGAAGGAACTCAATAAACAACTCTTTTATCCTAAGTCACATCTCTCCTGTGAAGGAGAATTCCTGATCTGTAAGAGTCTTCCATTACAAGGTCAAGAAGTAGAAAACAAATACAATTTTTCCCTCCTTTTAAAATCCCAGTTTATTACAAAGCATTAAATTCCATTGTTCAATGAGTTTAGGATACACAAAGTTTAAATTGGCTGTAGATAAATGAAGTTACCTAGCAAATGCTTCTGAAGCCCAATGGATGAGACAGTAGTAATGATTCAATTCTACATTAATGTAGAATTCCTTCCACATTAATAGAAATGAGATATTTGAATTACATGTATATTTTCTCCACACTGAACAATTATTTAAGACCTCAGAAACAAAATTAACATTTGTTGATTCCCAGTGCTTTATTTCACCACAGACATCAAAATAATACCACTTAGTCTCTGACATAAATCAGTATGAATAAATTACTAATTGTCCCTCCCAGTAATGTATGACTCTAATGGAATGTAAAATAATTTGACAAATCAGAGAAGCTATAGTGGCATGAAAGCTTAAAGAATTAACTACCAAAATTATAAACCCATAAAATATATACAGTGTTTGTATTCACTTAAGGTGAATAAATTACCATATAAACAGAATATAATTTCCTGTATTTTCAGGTTTATAATACATTTGTGTTTTCTAATATTCTCAGTATACCCTGAGCAAATCTTCTCTTGATTCCTAGGCTGGCAATGGCATTTGTTAATATGCTCTTTTATATTTAGTAGGTTAAATGTCATAGTCACAGATGTGTGTTGTCACTATCTCTAAATGAAATTCAGCAGCAGCAGTTATTTCCAAATGGTCTTGACCAAATGCTAGAAATTCATGAAAAAAGAGAGGTAAGGGTAATAATAGGAAAAACAGGACAAGGGAAATTGATAAAGGAGGGTGTTATACCTATCTCATGATTTTTGATAAATGTAACAGTTACATTGGACCTCTGCCCAGAAGAAACTTGAATTTTCTTTTCTTAGCAAACCTCTTAATCTTTCCATTTCTGCCTTTCACCCTCTTTTGCAGTGTCTTCTGCATCTTTTTCATTCTTTCTTACTCTTTTACTAACACGGGCATTAATTGTGGGTGTGTAATCAACTTCTTAGACTTACCTTAACACCAGCCCCAACAGAAGTTCAGCAGTGAGCATGGAGTTAAGGTTGTATCTGTTACTGTATCAACACTATCAATTTTGATCATATTTATCTCTTGAAAAGTTCCTTCATTTAATTATTAGTGTAGTGCTTATCAATTATTCATCCCACGTATTATCTGTAAATGTACTAAACTCAATGTTCTTTCCATTTCCGCTTGTCCCCAAATTCTATGACCACATTAAAAAGGATATCTGTCTTTTTTTTGTTTTCATACAATCAATTTATTTTTTAATAAGAAATGAAGGCTTAGGTCAAACCGGTCCCCTATAAGTCACTAGTGATATCATTCTACAAGTAGCATTCAAGACACCCATGGAGATACAGGAAGAGAGAGAAAGGGAGGGAATTGGTGGAAGGAAGAAAGGTCTTTAGAGAATAAAGTTATGATACGTACTTGTTTAAAAGTTTATATATTGATTATATTTGTGTTTAGGAAGAGAGAAATAATAAAAATTTCCAAAATTCATGCAAGTTTTGCTTCATTACATAATGTATCAGCTCCTTAAAATAATTTCCACTAAGGTTATAAAAAATTATTGGAAGCATAGATATCTTAGAGTTTTAACATCTTTATTTTAATGCATGTTTCTATATTAGATATTGGCAAATATTTCCTAATTAAGCTTTAGTGATCAATACTTGATTCTAAGATTAAATGTCTTCATATTACTTTTTCTTTCATAGAGATTAAAACAAATATATACAAATTTTGTTTTAACAAAGTCCCCAATTTTCAAAAAACTGATTTTTTCAAATGGATTCCATGCTCACCAGCAATGCTGTTATGACAGTGTAGCAATTGCATCTGCAAGATATTAATTCATAGAGGTGCCTGAGTGATGACATGGAAGGACTAATGTTACTGAAAGGATTTATTACTTCAGTTTCCTAAGAGGAGGGGTCACAGGAACACATGAGTCTGGTCAGGCAGTAGAAAGGAGGAACAACAACAGAAAGCCCAGGCCAGAGCCTTTATTGAGTTTTTTTGCAGGAATGGCAAATAGGGCAGGGGAAATAGCTTAGGATTTGTTAATTTGAATAATGTAGGTGTGCTCTGAGCTATAGGGGTGGTCTTCAGTTTGTCTCATAGCTGGTTCTGGATAGGAGAGAAATTGGCTTCGTGTGTGAGAATTAGATAAGGGAGTGGTTAAGAATATGGACCCTGGATAGCAGGGGGAATATAAATAATTCTGGCCATTAATCTGGCCCTGTAATTAACGAATGCCAAATGGACAAATACAGAAGCTAAGAAAACACAGCATAAATCACTTTTGCATAACTGAGTGTTTTATTTTGACTCAACTTTTCTCTGCCTGTGTAATACTTTTGATCCATTTTTTCAATAAGGACTCAGGTATAAAAGGCTCCAGAACTTGAGTAGTGCCTATATAACTTGAAATGAGTATTTTTGTTGCTTTTTTGGTCTTTAGAAGTTAGGTGAATGTCTGAGGCAGACTAAAAATTAATTATGGTGAATTAGATATTGGTGTGTAGCTTTTCCATCAGAGAAACTTACTGCAATAATCATTTGGAATAAAAGGTCAAGAACCCGCAAAGACAAATAGGTGAGAAGAAGATAGCAGAGATAGTAGAAGAAGCTAGAAATTAGATACACAATTATCTGATGCCAGGGAAAGATGTAATCTAAACTGACAAGAAGTGGGAGCTCTGGGAAGCTAGGCAGTTTGCCCAAGAGACCTGCCATCTCTCTCATCCCGCATGCTCAGAACTTAGAGGTATCAAGTTTTCAACTTATAAAAGTTGAATTAAAATCTGGATTGAACACAAACAAGTTGATTTTTTAATAAGAATCTTTAATAAGGATTTTTAATAAGATTCTTAAATGCCCTTCTCTAAACAAGGAAGCCAAGTGAAAACAAATATGCAAAGTTAGCAGAATTTTGGAGGTTTATTTTAAGTATAGTTGAAGGGAGATTTGTGGTTAAAGGTTGGAGTGACTCAGTTCCATTTTTCTTCTCATAACCCAGAACATGGCAGCCAGCTTTTATACACTAGACTAAGATTTAGGATTCCCTACTTGAAAAAATCTATGTGAAAAGACATTGACCACTATGAATATGAGGACGATTAAAAAGGTGTGCAACAAAGCCACTGACAACATAAATAAAACATTTTTATTCATCTTTATAATGTTTTGTTGTATATAAAGATGGAGCATGATGTATCATTAAGTTTCAGGGAATTATGTCTAACATTAAACAGAGAAAGTAGTCCTGCTTAAGCCTCAATACAGCAGTTTGATATAAAGCAATAGTAAAAGTAAATAGAAAACAAAACAAAACAAAATTAATGAAATGTAGGAGAAAACAAAATCCTAAAGAGAAGTAATAAAAAAATTGAAATAAACAAGCATCCTGGAAATCATTTCCCCTAAGGCATTTGTCAATTTATAAGGTAATGGCACCAGGAGGCAAAAGCTAAGAGCTTTTCATAGTCACATAGGGTAGTAAAGCAAAAAAATGGAGTTAACAGCCAGTACAATATACCTTAGAGGTAGTGACATTTAGAATAGAGTCCATAAAATTAGAGAAGTATATTAAAATTTTTAGATTAAGTACTTTAAGAATAGTAAAAAAAAAAATACAAATCTAACAAAAACATAAAGGGAAAACCTGCAATTTAAAAAATGTACTGGGTTATTAAAATAGCAAATATCTTAAGATATGTTATCCATTCCAAAACCAATATTTTGATAAAATTATATAATAGTTTTTCCTCTAAATTATTCTCAGTGGGAGAAATGTCATGGTCACAAAGTAGAATATATGTGAGATGGGTGATATTACTGTGGCCATTTTTGAGAAACATCTCAAAAAATATTTTAAACACTAGTAGACTATGAGATGAGTTTCTAGATGAAAATTGATTGAACCTAGGTATAGTGAACAGAATATTTTCTAACCTGTCATATCATAAAATCAGGTTTCCCAACAGAAATCCATCTTCAAGTGAGATTCCTGAATCTAGAATAAGGCTTGACTACTTCTCCAGCGCAAGAATCATTGGTATTAGCAGAGGGCCCGCATTCTGTGATGGTAAGTTTTATGTGTAGACTTGGCTAGGCTATAGCACCCAGTTATTTAATCAAACACTAATCTAGGTTTTGCAGTGAAGGTGTTTTGTCTGTATATTTAACCTCTACAATAAATTGACTTTAAATAGGATTACTTCTGATAATGTGGGTGGGCCACATTCAACTAGTTGAAAAGCCTTAAGAGCAAAAACTAACCTTCTTGGAAAAGAGATTTATTTTAAGAAATGACTCATGTGATTGTGGGAGCTGGTAAATTTAAAATCTGTACACAGGCCAGCAGGTGGAGAACTTGGGTAGCCTCTAGACTACAGAATTTCTTTTCCAGAAAATTCAATTTTTGCTTTCAAAGCCTTTCTTTCAACTGATTAGATTGGTTGTTTTTCTCTGGAGAACCCAGATTTATACACATGCCCACTGTCCCATCTTTTGTAGTACTGGCATTACACAATGAGGAAGAAATGGTTAGACAGTCATCCATCTTCTCCCTTTACTATGGGATCCTTTCTGGAATAAAAGGAATTTAGCTTAATCTCCTTGTATACATACAAATAGAATTCCTGGCAGACAAGACAACATCATTTCCTCAAGGGAGGATCCTAATCTATGGAATAAATATTCTCAGCAGATTGAATCTCATTTGACTAAGTTTACTTGTGTTAAACAAATTTAGAATGAAATAATTTATGAGGTATGTCTCCCTGAAAAACTTTACTTAAGCTATAGAACTGAGTAAAATGTAGAGACATTTAATAACAACAAAATGATATTTTATACCAACTGGGAACTTCATAACTTAATGGGAGTCAGAGTGAATCCTAATACAAGGATAGAGCTGGGAGGCTAAATTGGCAGTCCTATTCCTATTCCTTTTCCTTTTCACTTATGGCTTGTAGTTACTTTTACTCCTAAATAATTAGTAAAGCTTGAGACTGGTAAAATCTCTGGTTCATGTAAGTCTAATTTGATAATCCTTGTTAGTCCAATTCTTCGTACGGTCACATTTGATTAATTTAGAAATTCTGAAACATAAAGAGAGGTATATATAAGGAAATTAAAACCACATGCAATTCTATGTTTAGTATATAATTCTGCGTTATAGTTATTGTGATGTCATTTATCTCATTCTATGCAATGCTGTGACTGATAGCATTATGTAACAGTCAGTATTATGATAATTACACATAATCATTTCAAACTCAATATGGGACAAATCTGTTAAAACCCTCTGAATTTCAAACTATTTAAGTGCTGCAGTTTACAGTTTATAAGTCTTCTGTTCAAAACTCAACATTTTGATGAAATTATATAATAGCTTCTTCCTCCAACTTATCATATTTGGCTATATATGCTTTAAAAAATGTGTTTGAAAGTTCAGTTCCTTGTTCCACCTACAGCTCTTTAATATATTTTGAATTCTTCAAATTATCAGATAAAACCATTACTGCTATAAATTATTTTAAGATTGAATGAGTAGATTGAATAATTTTAAATGACTAAATTATTCAAAATTTCCCCCACTTCTAAATGATCTATAGGCCATTCTGACATGACCAGCAAACTATTTTATTTTCTCTTCATTCTTTCTTGCTTTGGTTTGTTAAATAAGAAGAAATAGATTTAAAAAGTGCTATAGATAGCACTATAGATAGATAGATAGATTAAAAAAAGTGCTATAGCACTTTTTTAACACACATTTTCTAAAAACATAAAAGTATGTTGTTTTATAATAAATGTATATTTACTAAAATGTGAATTTATTCCAAATAAATATGGTTAGTAAGAAGCAGAGTTGAAAAACAAAACTATCTCTTGTTCTCATTTCCATAGAAACTATAAAAATAACCCAACATTTTATTGTTGTCCATAAGTAAGTTAGCCATCTAAATTATTTGCTATGGTTTTGTAGACAGATTTCAGTGTATTTAACCAAATGTGGGCATAATTACCAAAGAATTATATAAGGAGACATAAGCAGAGTTTAAAAAAAAATTCTCTCTTGTTGAATAGATTTTTCTTGAACTCTATAAAGCGATTATAATTTTTTTCATCACTATTCATAAATAAAGTAACTACTTAAATTATTTGGTATAATTTTGCAGACACCATGATAAAAAAATGTGATTTTCTGTTCTCAAGCATATGCTCCATATTCTTTTTTTCCCCTCTGAAATGCCTTCATTTATACATATTTATATACATGTTATATGTATTATATCAAGTTTATTAAAACATTTTGAGCATGGTTCTTATATGTGAAATACATTTTTTGTCTTAATGAATATTTTTAAATGATTTGCTATTATTCCATTTACAAGGCAGAATTACTTTTTATATAATTATGTGAAAAATAATATCACATAGGATAGGGCAGTGATATTAATGTTAGTAGTAACTAATTCACTCTATAGCTTACAAATGAAGTTAAAATATTAAAAGTTGTAATATACTATCAAAATAATGCATTATTTTGATAATGTGTATCTAGACACTTCTATTTATCCCAAGGTCAATGATTAAGTTTGGAACAAATAATAATATTATTTTTGCTTCAAATCATGAACTAAGGAAGTTTCTTTTTAATTTGATCCTATAATTATAAAGGCATAATCAATCTGTAGATATAACTATTGCTATTTTGAAAAGCAGTGATTGCACAGGACACCAGTACATGACACAGAATAGGGCATTAATATATGAACTGAAGGCCCTGAAAATCAACAATAAAAATTAGAGGAAAATGCCCACATGATTTTGAGGGAAATTTTGAAAATAGTTTAACCAATCTTTCCCTGTATATCATAGTAAAAAAATTGGCATTTTTTTCAGTTGTAGGAAATGTTTTGATAGTTACAAAATTATGGGAATAACTAATTCAAATATGCCAATGAATTGCTGGCCAACAATAGCACTTTAAAAAAGAAGAGAAAAAGATCTTATTTAAAAATCCAGTATCTAGCTTAGTTACCACAGATAACATGTCTTACATATATATAGAATGCAAATTTTAATATCTCAAAATGTATTCATGGTCTATAAAAATGTTATGATTTATGTACTTTCAAAGCAATTTTTACATATTTTCAATACATATAATTGTCCTTCAGCCTAAAATAAACCCTGCATAGGTTTAACATTTTTCTTAGTCTGTCAAAATATAAAATATATAAAATCATATCTACAGCTATACATAGTGATATAATTAAGATACCAGTGAATCATATTTATGTGTTCATTTAGCTATATTTATCTACCAAGTCTTTTTGAGGGAAATATTAACTAACAACTATATTTTCAAAGTACACTGAGTAATAATGTATTTTCTCATTTTTTGAAGACTTGGAATGTAATCATATGTTTAGCAGTGCTTTAGCTTTGGGAACACTATGTCAAGTTAATATTGATGAATTCAGAGAGAGATTGACTGCTTGTTTTCCAAATGCTTATAGGTAGGTATAAGCATGTATTGGAAAGCTTTAATTAAGTCATGGACAGAGCTTCATGAACCACGGAAGTAATTTAAATATGAATCACAAACTTATCAAGCATAAAACAAATCAATTAGAGAGAAAGAAAAATAACATCTTTATGTATAGATAGCATTACAGTCTACATAGAAAATTCCAAAGAATCTATAAAACATAAACAAAACCTACTAGAATTATTCAGTTTAATAAGGAAAAAGCGTACGAAGCCAATACACAAAAAAATAAGCATGTTCCTATTTACTAGCAACCCAAAGTTTGTTCACTGAAATGAAATTCAAGAGCTATCTGAGACAGTTGGTCACCTTAGCTAGACATATAGGTAAATGGAAAGAATTAAGCTCCCAGATACAGAAATAGAACCATACATTTTTTGCACAACAGATTTTAAGGTTCCAAGACAAGACGATATGATAAGTGAGTATATTTTCCTCTAATATGTCACTTAATCACCACAATTAACATGCATGCTATTTTTTATTATAATTCCAATTTTGTAATTTAGGAAACTGAAGTACTGAGGGATTATGTTTCTTGCTAAATGTCATAAAGCTACTAAATAGCATATTAGGATGTTAACATAAGATTCTGACTCTGCAGTATATGCTTTAAGAATCTTAAAAGAATTAGAATAAAATTAGTATGCAATATTTGTGACTATGGGAGAGAAAAAAACCAACAAGACATAAAAAGCAAAAGTCATAAAGTCTACTTTGATAAACTTAGTTATATCAAATTAAAATTCCGATTCACCATAAATATTGTTAAAAGACAAGCAACAGACTGAAAGGAAGCATTTGCCACATGTTTAACATACACAGTATTGATATCCAGGATGTATAAACATTTCCTACAAAGAAAATAAAAGCAACTCAATTAAATAATTGGGAAGCAATTATGAAATAGAGCCAAAGAAAAAGGAATAAAAATGGTCAGTAAAAGGGTACATCCTCTCATTAATAATGAAAAAGAATGCAGGTTAGAATACTATTAGCATCTTTTAACCATCAGCTTTTAATAATGCCAACTGTTGTTGAGAGAAGAAATTGAATTGCTCTGTAGAAAGCAGTTTGAAAAAAAAGATTGCAATAAAAATATATATATCTTATATTTTAGCAATTACTTTACTTTGTTTATTCTCTAAAGATTTGTCTTTATGTATGCTTAACAACATATGTACACTAATGCCTGGGGAAGCATTTTTTCCTAATAGTGAATATAAGAAAACATAAATATACATTGTAAGAAACTGATTAAATAAACTTAGGGTACATCCATATCATGAAATACAATACAGCAATGTACTCTTATTGAAATAATTTAAATGTATACATATTTAAAATTACTAAATGTATAAAATATATATACTAAAGTCAAATAATACATTAAATTTAAACTATAGTATACATTGAGGAAAAGGAAGTACACACACAAACTGCTAGTATGGATTTCTACATCTCCATCGGGAGATGAATGGATAAAGATGAGGTATACACACACACACACACACACACACACACACACACACACTCTCACAATGGAATATTACTCAGCCATTAAAAAATGAAATAATGTCATTTGCAGCAACATGGATGGACCTAGAGATTATCATACTAAGTGAAGAAAGCCAAACAAAGACAAATATCATATGTCACTAATATGTGGAACTTATTTACAAAACAGAAATAGACCAACAGACATATAAGACAAACTTATGGTTATCAAAGGGGAAGGGGGGGAGGATAAATTAGGAGTTTGGGGTTAACATATACACACTGCTGTATATAAAATAGATAATCAACAAGGACCTACTGTATAGCACAGGGAACTCCACTCAATATTTTGAAATAACCTATAAGGGAAAAGAATCTGAAAAAGGATATATATCTGAAGCTAATGTGCTATGTCAATTATATTCCAAAAAAAATAAATTAATAAAAAATAAAAGTAAATAAACATGTTCATGTAGATATACTAGGGAAAATATCAGTAAATATACTCACCAAACAGATAACAGCTATACCTCAGTGGGAGACAAGGAGAGATCTGAAATTGACAGAGCTGTCAAAAGAGGTATCATCTTCAAGAGTATCATTTTAATGTCATGATTAACAATGGAGAAATGCTTTTCTTTCTTTGATAAGATGGGTGATTTGGGGCAATAAACAAAATCTTGAATTTAGTTTCTTCACTTGCGAACTATCCATATAAACACTAACTTCCTACATATACACAGATAATGAAATTAAAATACATTATGTAGCTCATAAATGACTTCAATACATTTATAGTTTAAATGAATTATTGATGGTATTGCCATGATTTTTCATCATTCTACACTATTTTTATAAAATTCACTATTAAAAGTGATATTATATAAAATAAAAACTGGCAAAAATAGTCTCAAGCATGTTTTTATGTATGGTTTTACAATATCACACTGATTAATAACAATGACTATCTGTCATGTATCATTTCTATCTATCTAAATGTTATTAGCATTATACTTAATTTGAGAGTAATTACTGTAGACTACTGTTTATAGAGATAAACAATAAATCAGTTCTGTACTTTTTTTTTAGTTCTGTATTCTCATTAAGAAAATAATTATTTCACCAAGTTTTATGTATTTCCAGGTCCTATCTGTTTATTTCCAACTAAGACATTTTACAAAATAACTAAATAAGTTATCTTTTGTTCTAAACTGACTAATAGATCATATTGGCTCACATTTAGCATTCTACTAATAGTAAATATTAATAAATATATCCTCACATGTTTTAGTACTTTAAATTTTCATTACACTTTTACAGCTCTTGTCCTCTACACAGCACTATGAAATTATTATCATCACTCCTGTACAGATTGTGGTAGACAATTATTGTTCAGCAAATAAGCACTCTTTTTCCCCATCCTCAGTCTCCATGGTGGGGGGAAATGTACTATTCCATCTCATTGATGCTAGATGCAGGTATGTAACTTCCTTTGGCCAATGAGATGGTGTAGATGTGGTTCAAGCTAAAGCTTGAAATGCCTCTGTATGTATGGTCTTTTCCTTCTTTTCTCCTACCTTTTGTCATGAGATTAACCTAGTTCAGGTAGCTTCTAGATGAAGGAGAATGATACATGTCTCTAGCGGACTTGGCTCCACCCTTCATCTTGGAGCCAAAGCCAGCTGAGTCCAACCTGGATGAGCTTTACACCAGCCAACTTAGAGAAATGTACATGAAAAATAAGTGACATTGTTTTATGTCACTCTAATGTTATTACAAAACAGAAGTCAGTTGAAATACAGGTGATAAAAATTCATTAAAAGTAGTAATTTTCATAATATTATCCACATTACTAGAGGAAGATCAACTTCTTTTTGTCTTGTATAAACCTAAAGGCTTTTTTTGGTATTAGAAGTCATATTTATGCAGACTTTATCACATCACTACTGAGTATAATGTGTGAAAATTATGATAAAGATAAATTAACGAGTTAATGTTCTTAGGGTAGAAACATATAATCTACAAAAAGTAAACAAATAGAAACAATTTTTTGGTGTTTATATTTTGACAGTTGATACTCTTCATTAACTGATAACTCTGCTCACTATTTTCACTTCCCCAGAAAACTATCCACATAGCTTTTCAATTATAATTGAATTATTATTCAAAATTTTACTTCTTCTTTTTAAATATGTGCCTGAGATTTCTTCCTCTACTCAATACATTTGCCTCCATTCGAATCAATATATTTTAAAACAAAGATCAAATAACAGAACACTATGTCTCTAATAACCTCTCATTAATGCCTATTGAATCAATTGCTGAGTTAGTCTTTTGTGTAATCATGTTAAAAGTGCCTGTGATTATTGAGAAGCTGAAAATTAACAAATAAAGAAGCTAACCATAGTCATAGATACTTCGGGCTGAACAGAAATACACAGTTAAAAGATGTTTTAGGATATACAGGGGTGATACACCCATTGAAGTTAACTTAAAGTAAGTTTTGACTGCTCAAATTCTGAGGGTCTTCACACATGTAGTAACTTCCAAAAATATCAAATGAATCATGCCTAAGTGGCTTCTTCCCTATAAATTAAACAAAAGATAGAGTATAATGCTAGAAATATGAGAAAGAGAAACTAAAAATGATGGAAATGGTCATTTCCACTTCTAATTTAAATAATTTCCTTTTTTGCATTTTTATGTTTTTATAGTGATGACAACTCCCTTCAAGAGCAATACAGAGCATTTTTTAAGCCATGGCACATGTTCTAATTCTGAGAACCTGAGAGGATGAGTGGGTTTTGGGTTTTATAAAAAGTAGCTATTATAATTGCTTAACATTTATTTGATGTATACTCAATAATTGATGTCTAAACTGTCATTGAAGAAAATATTGTTTTCAGTTCATATTAAGTCACTATCACCATGGATCACTTTGTCCACTCTAAAAACATTTTGTAAGGATTTCCAATTACCTAACTACATGAGAAAACTAAAAGATATTCCATGTTTTGGATTTCATAGAAATGGGAATTGCCTAATGGTTATTTTACATACACTATATAAAATGATAATTTGAAAGTGAAGTTTACATTAACAGAACTTTACCTTGTCATACCACCAGGAACAAAAGCTTAACTTAATAACTATGAAAGTAAATCGAATGATGGGAAAAAAAGTCATAAGAAAAAAAAGACACCATACATAGATGATTTTAATTCTTTGTTCATTAAAATATACAAGAACTATCATATTGCTCAGATGACCAAATGCACAAATACTAATGGCTTACAACATCACCCAGAAGGTAACTCGACTCACTATAGCCAAGACTAGGATAAATAACTTTCACATATTACACATATAATACTTAAAACGTGGGATAATATATTCTAATTATCCTTTGTGAAGTGAGGTGATCAGTTGCTATGAAATTTAACTAAATTTAAATTACTCAACTTCCTAAATTTAAAAATGGCAGCATTTAAATGTGAACCTAGATTTGTGTAATTCCCTAGCCCATCTGCTTAACTACTATGCAATATCAGGAATCGTGTTGGTAGGAAAGGATATTAACAAACTCATAACTTTGTCAGACTTTATTAGTACAGAGTTAAGGGAAAAGAAAATGAGTTTTAAATGGTGTAAGTTAATGTACCAATGAAGGGTAGTCAACAGTGCAGGAGTAAAAAGCACATTATAACTGTGATCAATAAACTAGCAGGGCATTACATTTACAGGAGCAATTATATTAGGACAGAAATAATTTGAAAATTATTTTAGGAAATTTCAGCCTCTCTTCCATATCATATGTTGGTGCTAAAGGAAATCATAGAATCTCATTATATTATCAAGAAATGAAGACAGAAGAGTGTCAATAATCACTTTTAATTTACCCAGTTTATCTATGGGATGTATGTGATTGAAAATACTTAATGACAAATATAAAATTAGTATTTGTAGAATCTCATAAGTATATGAAAGGAGGTAAAAATAAATCCAAGTTAATTGAATATGCAATTTCACACTAAACTAAATATAATGTTTAGTCCGAGAAGATTCTGCTCATCCAAGAAAGAATTCAACTTAAACCACTGAATTGGAGAATATTATTGAACTGAACGTTCTCTGAAAATATTTCCTTCAGGTTTCAGCATGATGGTTCTCATCTGATGCATAAAATAATTAGCATTTCCTTTTTCCTTTCTATTAGATGTTAAATCACGCAGAAATTTTGTTGCATCTTTTTGACACATTTTGTTGCTTCTGCAAGCATAGCAGATTGCTTTATTTGCCAAAACTTGCCTAATACATGGAATGATTTGTTAAAGTAGTTTAAAAAGTTAAGGGTTCTTTTGTTGCTTTTAATTTTTTTTTTTTAGTAATCTGATAGAAAATGCAGATATGATTGAAAACAAAAAATTAAAGTTTAGCATATTTTGAGCATAAGGAATTGTATCTAATAGAATAACTGTTAAGAGACTTAAATAGGACTAACTGAGCAGATGGAAGCAAACAGGACCAAAAAAGTAATTTAGATATGTAAAGCTGCATGAATACAATATGACAGAATAATATCAAACATCCAGAAAGTTATTTGATGCTTTTGTTGACATTTATTACAATCTAATGGAGTATAGAAGAGGGGAATTAGGTATTTTGGACATACTGACCATACTTTCCAGTGTATCTGCCAATGTCAATTTTCTCTCAATCAGTACTAGACATCACATCTAGATTCCCTGTGGCCTCTTAGCATTAATTGTCCTCTCTATTACTTTATAACTGCTCTATTAAGGGGTAATCTAGAATTCTAATTGATCAGATTGATCAGTTTATGTACTCAAAATACACACTTACTCATTTGCTTTACAGATGAGTTAGTATTGATACATATATTAATACAAATTAGCTATTATTAGGTTCCATGAAAAAGAAGGGTTGTTTTTATTTTATTTTGTTTTATTTTATTTTATTTGTATTAAGATACTCTGTAAACACAAGTAATCATTCTCCAAATGAACAAAAGGGATTTTCCTCCAAGACTGACGGGCTTTTAATCTTTAGCTCTTCTCTCTTGTTTTAGTGCTAAAGCAGGCAATTTTAAATGAGAGAAGACTTCCTACTTATAGATTAAGAATATAGTGGAGAAGTGCCCTGGGTGCCCCAAGATACCACATAGTATTTTAATCTCTAAAATTGGCATATTGATTCTTCCCTTGAATCGAATAATAGCTCATGGCATGATCTCCACATTTACTATATGAGTCAAATACTTTGCTAAAGAATTGCTGGGAAATGATATTACTTCATGGCATAAATATTGGCTTCTTATATCAAAACAAGGGTAAATACAGGTCAGTAATGATGTGGATAAGTGACAAAGGCCATGAGGACTTACTTGGACTGCCTCTTCTAACTGCTCCTTAATCAAAGACAGTACTCATATGGCAGCACTGAGGTGTTTGATTGCATTGATAGATTTTCTGGGGTAAAATTATTATTCTTTTCTAGAATAAAGTCTACTTAGTTATGTTGCCAAATGTTTAAACAGTTTATTATAATTAGCTAATGTTTCTCCTATTTACTTTTATTGACCTTAATAAGTGACTTGACCTATACTATTAACCTTTTCAAAAGTTTGGTACCAGTTTGGTACCAAATGTTCGTAAAATGAAGTGGGCATGTTTGCTGTTATTATTTTCTATAATGAAATAGAGATTTAATGTGTTTTAACTAAAAAAATATAAGTTGGATGTAATTTATTTTTTTTGAAAGGGGTGTTGCTTAACATCTAATTTCTTTACTGGTTATTGATATTCCAGTTTCCTGTTTCTTCTTGAACCAACTTTACATTTTACATGTTGTTGTGATTTTGTTAATTTAACATTTCTTAAGTGGAGACCCGAGTGAGTGGGGTGTGGGATGTTAAGCCACAGTTCAACAAAAACTGGAAGGGAAAGTAAAATAGAAGTTTATTACTCACAGGTCCATTTGGCCCTGTCCAGAATGTCCATGAGAATATTTGGTCTGTGCCATATGGTTTTGGACAGGACCAAATATCAAGGACTTTTTGACATGGACCAAATGTCTTATGGACTGTTTGGATGGTACCAAATGTCTTGCAAGGCATCAAAAGAGCTCTTAAAATAATGAAAAAAGTGGGTTAAAAAGATTTGGCTTCCTCACATGTCACCCCAAATACCACAGAATGTGCTCATATCTTATCTATAATGTTGATTTTTGTTAAACATAAATATAACTACATATTAACATAATTCATATTAACTTAGAATCATTTCTAAACTATGGTGCTATGGCTACTATTCATATTAAAGGCAAGTCTGCATAGGTGTGTTTGCTAATGCAACACTTTATTAAGCATTAATTGGAGATAATATGTCAATCACATTCATATTTTATTTCACAGATTTCACTCAGTCAACAGCAATTAAAATATTGAGTAGAGCAATAAGGATTATACCTAAAATTGTCTTCATGCTATTTTTTATCTGTTAATCACCTGTAACTATTCTATAGTCTCTATTTTGTGATCATTGTATGTTAATAGCTCATTTTAAAAGGGCACTAAAACAAATCTCCATATGTCTAGTTATTTATTAAATTTCATTTCAACTTATTCTTTTTAAAGAAATGTATTATTAGTCATATGAACAGCCACTTAAGGCTTAAACTATATATGTGCAGTATATATATATATATCTTCCAGATTCATTGAGATATAATTGACACACAGCACTGTATAATGATTTGATTTATATACGTCATGAAGTGATGATCACAGTAAGTCTAGTGAGCATCCATCACCTCATGTAGATACAAAATTAAAGAAATTAAAAAATTTTTTCTTGTGATGAGAACTCAGGATTTATTTAGTCTTTTAACAACTTTCATATGTAACTTACAGAAG
Organism: Aethalodelphis obliquidens; assembly: GCF_003676395.1. Classification (NCBI taxonomy): domain Eukaryota; kingdom Metazoa; phylum Chordata; class Mammalia; order Artiodactyla; family Delphinidae; genus Aethalodelphis; species Aethalodelphis obliquidens. The sequence continues at coordinate 21,307,616 of NW_020837959.1, read as the reverse complement.
TGTTCATTAAATTTATCATGTTGTACATACATCCCTAGTACTTATTTATTTTATAACTGGAAGTATGTACAGTTTGACTGCCTTTATCCAGTTTTCCCTCCCCCACCCCTCACCTCTGGTAACCATAAATCTGATCTCTTTTTCTAGGTTTATTTGTTTGTTCACTTGTTTGTTTGCTTTTGAAATATAATTGACCTATAACGCTATGTTAGTTCTTATTATACAATATAGTGATTTGAAATTTCTATATGTTTCAAACTGATTCACCATGATAAGTCTAGTTACAATATGTCACCATAAAAAAAGATATTACATAGTTACTGACTGTATCCCCCATACTGTATATTTTATACCTGTGACTCATTTATTTTGCAACTGTAAGTTTGTATGTCTTAATCTCCCTCATGTACTTATTTCCTCCTCCCACCCTCCTTCCCTCTGGCAACCACCAGTTTTTTCTCTGTATCTATGATTTTGTTTTGTTATGTATGTTTATTTGTTTTGTTTTGTTTTTTAGATTGCACATATAAGTAAATTCACACAGTGTTTGTCACTTTATGTCTGCTGTATTTTACTTAGTATAATACTCTCCAGGTCCATCTATGTTGTCACAAATGGCAAGGTTTATTATTTTTTATGGCTGAGTAATATTCCATTTTATATTTACATTCCACATCTTCTTTATCTACTCATCTATTTTGAGCACTTAGCTAGCATCCATATCTTGGCTATTGTAAATAATGATTCAATGAACATAAGGGGGCATATATCTTTTATAAGTAGTGTTTTTGTTTTTTCTGAATAAACAGGAGAGGAATTGCTAGATCATGTGGTATTTCTATTTTTAATTTTTTTAAGGAATCTCTATATTGTTTTCCATAGTGGCTGCACCAATTTACATTCCCACCAGCAGTGTACTATAGTTCCCTTTTTTCCACATCCTCACCAACACTTGCTATTTGTTGCCTTTTGAATAATAGCCATTCTGACAGGTGTGACATGATATCTTATTGTGGTTTTGAGTTACATTATTCTGATGATTAATGATGTTGAGCATCTTTTCATGTGCCTGTTGACCATCTATATGTCTTCCTTGGAAAAATACCTATTCAGATCCTCTGCCCATATTTTAATTGTTTTTGTTCGTAGTGGCAGTGGTTTTTTTGATGTTGAGTTGTATGAATTCTTTGTACATTTTGGATATTAATTCCTTATCAGATATATCATTTGCAAATATCTTTGCTCATTCACTATTTGACCTTTTTATTTTCTTGATAGTTTCCTTCATTGTGCAATGCTTTTTAGCTTGATATAATCCTATTTTTTATGTTTGTTTTTGTTTCCCTTTCCTGAGAAAAGAGCTTATATATTTCTTAAAGAAAGTGACTTCATATGTTTCAAACTTTTTTTCTTTCTTCTCCCCTCCTTCCATCTTTTTTTCTAAAACATAAAATGTCCTCAAAATTAACTAGAAGTTTATATTTAATAGAATCAACTGTCCAACTGTAAAAGAACTAAAGTAAAACATATTCTAAAAAGTTTATTTAAAACTAACCAAGGGCTTCCCTCATGGCGCAGTGGTTGAGAGTCTGCCTGCCGATGCAGGAGACACGGGTTTGTGCCCCGGTCCGGGAAGATCCTACATGCCGCGGAGCGGCTGGTCCCTGTGAGCAATGGCCGCGGAGCCTGAGCGTCCGGAGCCTGTGCTCTGCAACGTGAGAAGCCACAACAGTGAGAGGCCCGCGTACCACAAACAAACAAACAAAAACTAACCAAATGGTAGAATGCAAAAAGATATTACTCTTAAATTCTGCTATATTGATGAATGGAAAAGGTACTACCATTATACTGTTACTGATAATTTTTATGAAATAGCTTTAGTAGTCAATCAGTTGTTTAACCAAGAAGTCTTCAATTGTCATTCTAGCAATGAAAAATATTAAATTACTGGGCAATTCTTCCTATTACATTGAAGTTTGTTTTTATTTAAATGTATGGCATATTGCAGTATTCATCTACAAAAGGATTTATCTGGCTGCATATTTTTTGGATGAGCATTCTTTTATAAACACACACACACACACACACACACATATATATATATATATATATATATATATATATGTATATATATATACACTATGATAGTCAAAGATTAATTTAAGCATGTAGTTTCAGGTGTTGTTCTAATTTTCATTAAATAAAATATCTTTAAGCTTATCAAAATTTCTTTTCTAAAATTTATAGTGTCTGCAAAAATGTTTCCTTTATTTAGAAAGTCACATTTAGATGTCACATATGCTTTTGGACAATTTGTGCATTAGACAATGTTCAGCTATTCCTTAAAATAATTTATTAAAATTCTTTCCAACTGGTACTGACCTTTCTTAAGTTAAATCATTCATTGGTATCATGTTGCTTTGACAATATTAAAAACATTTTAAAATCTAAAGTGGATAAATATCCATAGAGCTTCTTAGCTTTAAGGCAATTAAACAATAAAATATTAACCTATGCTATACTTGTATGAAGTAAACCATTGGAAGTGCAGGAATGACTTTGAAAGACATTGGAAATAACTAAATTATAACCATAAGATTTTTTTCAACATTCTCTAACTTACAGCAGTGATATATACTTCTAAATTCTAACCACAACAACAAAAAATTGGTTTGTTTGGTCCAGTTGCATTCTTTAGACACCAAGTACCCATGATACGCTTTGCACAAGGATATGCAACCAGCTAATGCAGAAGTGGATTTAAGCCAATCAGAACATCCTCAATTTCATCTCAGTATGTGTTCATATGCCTCAGCTAGCATGGGAGCAGTGTTAATGCAGAGCAGACAACAGCTTTGTTCAGTTTATTTTTATCCCACTTGTCTACTTTCTGAAGGTAAATGAACAATGCTTATCTAGAAAAAAATGACAAGTTGTGTAAATATTTTGGATGCTGATATATTATTTTATGCCTTGCTTCAATCACTTACTTTTTAAACTCTTATTTTGAAGAAAAATTATAAAACATAATTACAATATTTTTAAAATATTAAAATAAATTAGAAAATGATGATTTAGCAACAACTATATTCACATAGTCCTTAATTTCTACCCCTTCTTTCTGAGTCTCCTTTCCTTTTTTTGATTTATCTCTCATCTCCCCCCCACCTTTTTTTTTTGCTACACACCCCTGTTTTTAAATTTATGATTTGTCTCTTCCTTTCTTTTTCAATGATTTTTCATAAAATAAGGGGTAATAAGAAGGTTGAAAGTACTTAATTTTTACCAGCATAAGGTATACAAAGAGAAATAAGGAGAAGGGAAAAATAAAGCTCAGTAGCTATTTTTGTACTCTGGTTGAATGGTATACCTTTTCAAGATTGTGTATTTCTTTCATTGAAAAACATTTACTCTTTAAATGTATTTCATTCGAGACTACCCTGTAAGGTACTTCATACATATAAAGTGGTTTTCACTACCCTATTAGGTAGTTCCCATCAATATTCATTATTTAATTTGTTAAAATGATTAAAAGACTGAGGAGTGCAGAACAGGTTTAAAATACAGAGCTGTCATCCAAGTCTTCCATCTTGGATGACTAGAGATTATCTCATTTCCGGAAATTAGCCACGATCAGAAGAAACATTAAGACTCTTCTTCAAGTGTAAGCATATATTTTTTCATTTTTTAATTGATACATATTTGAAATATAATATCATACTAGCTTCAGTTCTACAAAATAATGATTCAGTATTTGTATATGTTGTTAAATGATCACCACAGTAACTCTAATTAACATACATAACCACACTTTTAGACATATATGTTTTTTTGTTTCTTGTGACAAGAGCTTTTAAGATCTACTCTCTTGTAAGCATACATGTTTTTGTTTGTTTGTTTGTTTGTTTTGCGGTACACGGGCCTCTCACTGTTGTGGCCTCTCCCGTTGTGGAGCACAGGCCCCAGACGCGCAGGCTCAGCAGCCATGGGTCACGGGCCTGGCCGCTCCACGGCATGTGGGAAGAGCATGTGGGATCTTCCCGGACCGGGGCACTAACCCGTGTCCCCTGCATCGGCAGGCGGACTCTCAACCACTGCGCCACCAGGGAAGCCCAAAGCATACATGTTTTAATTTGGATCTCACAACTCCATTTTCTGCTCCTGTATCTCATTCATTCTTTTCTCTTTTATTCATTTACTCAAAAAAAAAAAAAACTTTCTTGGTCTTGGCTTCTCAATATGGACTGTCCGTTATGCTTATTAGTTTGTTTGACAAAGTGAACACACCTTGGATCACAGAATGAAGAGAATATGGATCACAGAATGAAGAGAATTTTCCTTTCATTTTGGAAACATGCATCTTAGCACTAAATTTTAAGGGCTCTTATCACTAAGATTTAATTACTCAGGAAAGAAAGGAGGGAAGACAGTAATAAGTTACTCCGTTAATTTATCTTCGACTCATTCACTCACACAACACTTAATGAGCTCCTGTTTAACTTTGAGGCTCCTAATACTTTATAGAATATTTGCATCTGTTTGTGGAGTAGAATGAAAAACAAGCATTCCAAAAATGTGACATAATCTCTCGATAGAAATATAGGGACTTCTGAAGGCTTATGGAGATTTTGACCATTATTGTCCAGATTGTAGGACTCAAGGTTACCAGAGGATTTGAAGTCAAAGCTATTAACTAAGGGGAAAGTTCCAGCTGTTAGGTAAAACAGAGTTAGAAATATCACAGGAAGAAGGGCAAGCGTGCCAAGGAGGAGACAGTGACAAAATGAGACATGGATGACAAAGCAGAGAACAGAGTGTGAGTATAAAGCAGAAAAAACTAAAGAGGCATTCTGGTCATAAAGTTGTTGGATGCTACGTTAAGTATATTAAATTTTGTTTTGAGAACAAGACAGAATTGTTGGAGTATTCAAGCATGGGAGTCATGTAAAAATATATCTTTAGAAGTATATCTCTAGTTGCAGGGCCATAGGATTTGAGGACACCAACAACATGGGAACTCAGAAAAGTAGTAAAAGGTAATGAATTTAGTGGACAAGGTCAAGAGATACAAACAGGATCAAGTGGGCCAAGTGATTGATCCCATGAAATACTGAGGAAAGTGAGATGACCTGGGGCTATCCAACAGATCTCTGATTGATAAGAATGTCTAGATATTGTGATAATTTACCAAAAGAAGTAAAACAGATGGAAGAACTGATATCGCTAGAGAAAAATTGGGTGGTGGTTTAAATCTTTTCAGGTATCATATAGAGACAACCCCTTGTTTAAATCTGTTTCGAGGACAAAATTAATTAAGAAAAATGACATTATTATTGTTGTTATTGTGGTTTTAGTTCTTTATACCAGCCTGATTTATAACCAAGTTAGTGCACATACTATCTTAGGAGATATTAGTTGTACAAAACAATAGATCAAATATGAAATATACATATTTATACGAAACTATTCAGTAACAAAGCCTTTATAATATAATTAACTAATTGGAAAATGTTTCATTTTTTACTATTTGACATTTGATATATATCCATGAAAAATAATATTATCTTCCTTTTAGTAAAACATTAATTATATTAAAAAATGTGGGATGGTGTTAATCAAATTTGAAGTTATATATTTAATTTTTATTTCATATTTTAATTTGAGATTAGAAATAGCTAGCGTAAAATAGCAAAGGTTTCTAATGTTATAGCTGGAATTAAAATACAAATGATCACCCCTATATACTATTGTTTAAACTTCAACTGCCTTATTAAATTCATCATTATGTTTTCCATTGAAGATTTTAAAGGAATTTTAGAATGCGTGGCAATAATTAAAGACAGGCAAAAAATTATAAAAAAAAAGTTTAAAGTGACTAGTGATCATTTTAAACTTTAAAAAACTACTATATACATATGTGTGTGTATACACATATGTATATATACATTATAAGTAACAATATTAATAAAGATGCTTTTAAATACGAGCACTGAGATCAAGGTGAGCATTAAGGTGTACAACAACAGGAGCATAATAACTTTGCACAAAACAGCCTTGAAAATGCAGAGCCTGGTTTATCAGAAAAATAATCTTTCTTTTAAATATGTATGAAGCAGTAAGCAGACAATTTTCCATAATTTATCTCCCTACTGCATGCTATCATTACATCTTCCTGGATAAAGAGATCGTAATGAATTATGTAAATTCTTGATTGTGTTATCAAGCACACTTGTACCTTGATAATCATTGCTTGATTCTTTGCAATTTGGAAATAATGACCTCCAGAATGTTCACTACTTATTTGTAATCCATTCAAAGAACAAATACAAAGATTTCTTTGTATGATTAACCAGTATCCTCTAATTAAAAGCATGACAACAATATGTTGAAAAGCAGAAATAACTCACTGTGTTCTGTACAAATTACTTTCTGAAAGAATGGACATTTTAAAAAATAAATTTGAATATAACAAACCGCCTAACGTTATCTGAATTAACAATACAATTATTTGTATTGACCTTGATAAGGTTCAAACATTCTTTTAATATTTCTTATACACTATGAAATCATAGGACTTGTGCTCCAGTTCTATAGATTAACAATTAATCTATACAGAACATGTAACATTGGAGCACTATAGGTGAACCCACTTCATAGGTTACACAAACTACCTCAAAGGGTACACTTACTCTTGTTTATGTTTATGTATTTCTATTATACTCAGACTTTGACATTGGAGATTTTACCTCTTTATTTTGCTTTTTATAAACAATAAATATATCACCAAATTTATTAATATTCTATCTATATTTCTTTAGCTATTATATTTCTGAGAACTTATAATGCTTCTATTAAGTGCTACCCCCACATTGCACTTATATTGATTAATACTATTGATAAATATCCACTTTAATATAACAACATAAGCTCCAAATGAGTCAATGGTATCTTAAGCCTGCAAAGTAGCACCTGTCATTTTAAACTAATACAATGACAGTATTGCCCTCTAACAATTCTTAACAACACATGATAGTTTTTCCATATAAGCAAGTAAAATGTTGCAAAGCATAGAGAATACATTAACATTAAATCTCTGCAATTAAAATCCTCAAATTGTTATATACATATAAATAAAATGAAAATTGATCTTAAAATAAGTTGAAACAATTTTTTAAAAATTGAAGATTCTAACCCTTTGCAATTTACAAGTCATTTTAACTGTATAAGTTTAAAAAGCTCTCACGGTTGAAAGGTTTTAGATAATTTGTAATAAAGGGTCTTGTTCATTCACTTGAATTTTTCTCTTAGCTCAACTTCCTTTCCATTTTAAAAGTCACAATAAGATATCTTAATAAGATCAATATGGAAAGTATATGAAAAATAGAAAAATGAGAGAGAGAATGAAAGAGAGGGAAGGAGGGGTGAGTGAGGAAGGGAGAGAGAATGAGAGGTTGACTTAGAGACAGAATACACAGCCATTAGGAGAAAAGATTCAGCTAAGACAAGCAATAGTATAGCAATAATGGTCTACTTCATAAATAGGGAAATGCATAAATAAAAGGGCAGGCTGGGTTTGACTGACATCACAATCAACACAAAAATGTTCTTGTCTACCACATTTGTTAAACTCATAAGTTCTAGTAGCTTTTCTGTAGACTTAATACAATTTTCTACATAGAAAATAAAAATACTTTTTTTCCTGGATGACTTTTATTTATTCTTCCTGCCTTAACACACTGGCTACAACCACCCTAGAAGTGGTGAGAGTCAACATCCTTGGCTTGTTCCTTATCTTAGGGGAAAAGCATTTAGCCTTTCACCATTAAAGATGATGTTAGCTGTAGGTTTTATATAAATGCTTTTTATGAGGTAAAGGGAAATACCTTTTACTCATATGTTGCTAAGATTTTGTCACAAGAACATAGTTTTGAATTTAGTCAAATGTTTTTTCTGGACCTATTGAGATGGTCAGGATAAATTATCTTTTTATATACGGTTGAATTTGATTTGCTACATTTAAAAAAATAGTAAAATTTTATCACAGAATAGTTTTAGATTTACAAAAAAGTTGCAAAGAGTAAAGACTTCCTGTATACCTTTACCCAGTTTTCCCTCTTGCCTCAATTAAGTACCTCAGTCAGAAGGAATTTATACATATATCTTTTGCTACCAGCTCTTAAGCCAGAACTAGTCACATAGTTCCACCCCACCAGATAAAGGCAAGTAAGAGAATCTTATTACACACCAGAATGCAGAAAGCCAGAAAGTACACCAGGTCTATGAATCATCAAGTCTGCAAATTGGCAACCATGAGAGCCTGAATTTTCTCCAATAAGTGTTTTATTTAAATAGTGCCATGTTATAAACTTTTTAAAAGATACTGCAGTGTATGTGCTTTTGCATTTGCTAAAATTACCATCATTAGCTGTTGTACCCTTGGTACATTCATATCATAACACTGTCTGCTTATCAATGTTAACTGTGTGCATTACACCAATACAACAATGGATGTATTTTTTTACAGTACAGCAATATAGATGCCATCCACTTGCCTTCTTGCGATCCTTCCTTCTTCAATTATAACTTTCTTTTTTAATATTGTATCAAAAATAACTGAATGGTCTACTGCTCATTATTTCAAGGAATATTCTAATAAGGCTTCCATAGACTATCCTCACAACACTGACCTTGGACTTTCCCAAAACTCTTCTACCATTCATTTGAAGATTTTCACATGAGGCTTCACATGTACAATATTCTACACATTACTAATCCCTTTCATTAGACAACATTTCCTTCTCACAGGAAAAACTTCAGGCTTTTAAGCTCTTACACCCAATCTCATTAAAGATAGGACTGAATATTTAAAAGAGAATGGTGATAATTTCCTCATATTTGTATATGACTTCCATTTTCAAAATATTTCATGCATATTGGCCTTTCTCAAACAACTAGAGTATTAAACACCTGATAGAAGAGAAAGCAGTGTAACTGATTTCCTGCATTTGGTATTTTCACCTCTATAATTCTGTAAGTTCTGAAAGTCTTTTATTTAATTGAGCCTCAATACTTTCATTATTTATCTATCAAATTATTTATTTGTGTCCATCTCATTTCCAAATAACATTTATAAGTGGAAATCCTTTCATAGCTCATTGCTTTATAATAAGGAATAAATTTGATTTTAAGAGGCATCATTAATATATACTAGATTAAGTTGAACCCATGTTTTCAGGAGAAAATGCTTATTTTTATTATTTGAACTGCAATTTTAATTTTCTGCCCATTACCTTCATTAGTCTATTTAGCATACATATTTCCCCCAAATTAGTAACATGACATAACTATTTATATCAGAAAAAATAATTGTAAATATGTATGTATATATATGTGCATGTGTATATACACACATACACATACGTGTGTGTATCTTAGAATTTAGTGATTGCAAAATCTTGGTAATATCTATTTAATTATAGTTAAAGCTTACATATTGGAAAGATATTATAAAGGTATTGCTATATTTTAAATTGTGTTCTTCAGTTTCTAATGTCTTTAGCTAAAATAGTTGCTGGGTAACCACTAGTCTGATTTCTCTCACTTTAATAAAAATGGCTATATTTAGTTTAATAATTTAATAATAATGGAATAAAAATTATGAACTATTTGTGTCTGTCTCTTTTTACTCAGCACAGTTATTTTGAAAGTCATTTATGTTGCTAGGTGCAACAATACTACTTTGTTCTTTTGAGTGATGTGCAATGCTCCATGTTACCCTACACCCCTATTTGTTTATGTAATCGCTCATTGGCTATTTGGGTTGTTTCCAGTTTATGGCTATTAAAATCAAGCTACTGCAAACGTTTGTGTCTATGTCTTTGTATGGAAATACGTTTTCATTACTTCTGCTCATACACCTAGAACTGGAATAGTTACGGTAGATATGTTCTTAACACTTCAAGAAACTTCCAGTTTCTTATCCAAAACATTTGTCCGCATTTAGATTCCTAACAGCAGGGCTAAGAGTCCCAGCTATTACACATGACACCCTTGTTAACAGTTGGTATGTTCAGTCTTTAATTTTTGTTACTTTATTAGAGATATAGTGATATGTCACTGTTATTTTAATTTGCATTTCTTTAAATAATACTGCTTTCATGCATCTTTTGTGAGTAGGTATTTTGTGTGTGTATCTCTGGGTTAGCTATTTGTTTAAATCAAATTTTAATTGTGATTGTCACATTTGTGAGCTCTAAGTGTTCTTCATAAATTTTCATTGCGAGTACTTTGCTAGATATTTTTTAAAAATCTTCTCTCCTAGTCTTTGGTTGGATCTCCCTTTTCATTTTATTAACAGTGTATATTGAAGATTGAAACTTTTTTATATTTTATGAAGTCAATATTGCTTTTTTCTGCTTTCATTGTTCCTGCCTATCATCCTATTAAGATAATGTTGCCTAACACAAGGTAAATATTTTTTCTTATAATGTTTTTCTAGAAGTTTAATAATTGACCTCCTTATATCTAGACCAGTGGTTGCCAACCTTAGCACTATTAATATTTGGGCCAGATAATGCTTTGTCCTGCACCATCTTATTCCTTGTGTGCTTAGTAGCTCTGCCTCTACTACTATGAGCTATTAGCAACTCTCCTAATTGTAAAAAACAAATAAATGTTTATAATTTAAGTGCATCAGTAATTTTATTTTTATTGCTTTGTAATATTCTATTATACGACAATACCACAGTATGTTATTTTAAACATTCCGCCAATATTCATGTCTTCAGCGTTAAGTATGTAAATGAAATTATCTTTTTTTCAATGACAGCTATGTTTTTGGTACTCATTTCATACTTCACAGAATATGAAACAAATTTTCCTCATCATTAGCAGGAAAATTATTCTACACTAATATTGAATGGTAACATGGTATTTATTCTGCCATTCATTCATTTTACAAAGGTTTATTTATATATTCAATATGCATGAATATATAAAATATGTATTTTCCCCAAAACAGTAGAAAGCTATGTTAAATATCTGATGAATATATGTACAGTTTGCATAGGAATGGGAAGTACATATTTTTATAGAAACCACTTTTCACTTGTTTTATCCTTTGGCTATTGCCAAAAGAGCAAACTTTAATTAATTTAAAAAAATTTAAAATATTTGTTACTAAAATATTTGTATCTTAGATTTCCTGATTCCTATCACCTAAAAAAACAAAAAAAAAACAACTCAGCAGTCACAAAAACAGTAACAATTACAAAAGCAACACTGGAAGAACTGTGTACAAGAGTGGTATAAATAACAAATAGTTTTCAGATGGACTTGGGTATGAAATCTTTCTCTAGCTTGTCAGTATGTGTAAAATATCATCACATATAAAATTTTATTCCAAGAAAAATGAACCGTCCTACATGGTTAATGGGAATGTAAACTGGTACAACCATTGTGGACAACAATATGGAGGTTCCTTAAAAAACTAAAAATAGAGCTACCATATGACCCAGCAATCCCACTACTGGGCATATACCCTGAGAAAAGTATAATTCAAAAAGAGTCATGTACCACAATGTTCATCGCAGCTCTATTTACAGTAGCAAAGATATGGAAACAACCTAAATGTCCACTGACAGATGAATGGATAAAGAAGATGTAATACATATATACAATGGAATATTACTCAGTCATAAAAAGAATGAAATAATGCCGTTTGCAGCAACATGGATGGACCTAGAGATTATCAAACTAAGACAGAGAACGACAAATCTCATATGATATTGCTTATATGTAGAATCTAAAAAACATGGTACAAATGAATTTACAAAACAGAAATAGAGTCACAGATGTAGAAAACAAATTTATGGTAACCAAAGTCAAAAGGGGGGAGGAGAGATAAATTAGGAGATTGGGATTGACATATACACAGTACTATATATAAAAGAGATAACTAATAAGGACGTATTGTATAGCAAAGGGAACTCAACTTAATATTCTGTAATAACCTATGTGGGAAAAGAATCTAAAAATGAATGAATATGTATATGTATAACTGATTCACTTTGCTATGCACCTGAAACTAACACAACATTGTAAATCAACTATACTCCAATAAATAAAATAAAATAAAATAAAAATAAAACTTCACTCCAGGATGGTGAGAGAAACCCAACACTAACCTTGCACATCCCAGTGTTGTAAAAGGCACTAATCAAATGATTATTCAGTATATTCCAAATGAATAAATATGTTTTACTTTTTAATTATTAACTATATTTTAAGAATACCCAGAGGAAAATCATAATTTTGTAGTTTGTGACTTTGTTAGGATAGAATGAAAAAAATGCTACTATACAGTGTAAATTGTTATATTTAATTAGCAAAAAATTATCTAATTTTAAAAATAGGCTTTAAAATTGTATAGATTTTTGAAACATAAACATTTCAATGTAAAGTATATGAGTCCAACCATTGTATATAAATTTCCCATAAGTATGTGCTTAAAACAAAAATATTTTCAATAGATAAATTCATAGAAAGGTGTTTTGATATGTCATCGTAATCTACAAAGCATATTCTGTTCCCAAAAAAGGTTTATCTGGTTGACATACAGATAACTGAAGTTTCTGAGTTAATAATGTGGGATATGTCATGAGTAAACAACTAGACCCACAAAATGTATTATTTTCTTATTAATAAATCATTTTTCTAGAGAAGCCCTGTCTAACACAGTAACCACTAGCATATTTAATTACTTAAAGTAAAATTAATTAAATGAAATAGAATTACATTTCAATTTTTCAATCAGTGTATCCAGACTTCAAGTGCTCAATCACTGAATGTGACTAGTGACTATCATATTGAACAACATGGTGGAACATTTCCATCAATGCTGAATAAACATTAAGCAGTGCTTAAGAAGTTATTTTTGAAAGTTCCTGCTGAAACTCCAAAGAGCCTGCATTAACATATTATCTGTCCATTTACTACCATGTGACCTTGGAAAATCAGATTTCTCTGCTCCAGTTTCCTCCTCCAGAAAATAAGTCTACTATTAGTACCTATCTCCTAGGGTTCACATGAAGGTTAAATGTATAATACAGGTAAAGTGCTCAGGGAAGTGCCAGGTGTACTTATATGGTATATTACTGTTATTCTGGAAATAAATTAATAGCTACCCTTATTCTATGAAGAACAATGGCATATTTTAATTGTTTCTCAAGTGTCACAGTTTCAAAATCTCTTACCTCCCTATACCATGCCCATCAGTTTGCTTTTCTTACACACACACACACACACACAGTGGGAGGGAGGCCAGTGCCCAACTTCTATCAATTCATCCACTTGCCATTTTACTGCACTCCTTCCTCCAAGTCATTGTGTCCACATGAGCCACGATAACCTCAAAGCTACGTTGAGCCTATAATTTATCTTCCAAATGAGGTACTTGCAAGAGTTAAAGTGAGCATAAATATTGTTTTAGATTATGACCTTGAAATGGAGACCATCCAAGGCAATGTGGTAAATTAGCATCATTCTATGAGTAATCTTTAGCCCCAGAAAAGGCTGACTAGAACCTGAAGTCCTTGAACTATAGCTTTCTCTGATGTGCCCTAAATGAAAATTCCTGCCTTACCATTTGATCCTACATCCCTGGACCCTGACACTCCTCTTATTTCATATATGACACGTGGCATTTACTCAAAAGCAGGGTGCGGGTAGAGGTAGTATTAATAGGGTGAATTAATAGAAGTAGGATTAATAGGGTGAATAGGTTGCTATTCATTTTCTCTCCAGCTTTTTCTTCGCCGGGTTTTTTTTTTTTCTCCTGCTTCAAATTTCCTCAGTATTGTAGTGAAAAATGTACAGCCATTGACACTTTAATCATTGTCAAAATATACAGAAACATTAACTGACTTATTCTATATTATCCTCTATTTCACTGTTTATTCTGTGATTCTCAAGGGCCCAGAAAAGTGCCCCATAGCCTGTCTGTAGAAGTATCTACTTCATTTGCCTTGATTTAAAGAAAACATGACCTTAGTGTTTGCTGTGTGAAGTGGAGTAAAACTGTATCTCTTGCCACTAGTTATCCTACTGCCTGTTTCCCACTTGCCAAGATGTCCACATGTTATACAAAGCACATATTCATCCCTTCTTGCAGCATCTTCTACCACCCTCTAGCTTCCCAGGTGTTTGTACATTTCAGCATGTCTTTGTGCTGTGATAGTCACCTACCAATACTTTCTATGGTTTTCCTATTGACCTAGCTGCATGCAGCTCTCTTAATCTTCACTCCCACTTCTCATAGTTTATTTTTCTCAGCCATACATGTTTTTTAATGTATACATTATGTACTTTTATGTCCAGAAATGAGAATTGGAACGTTTAATCTTCTCCTGATTTACCTCTCAACTGGAGAGCTGTTACTAATGTCAGATTACATTAAAAACTTGTTAACATAATACGATTGGGCATTAATCTTTAACAAAGCAATCTTTTTACAATAATTTCCCAAATCACTGATTAATTGTTATGCGTGCACAGATTTTTCCCCATGTACATAAAATAGACTGGAATATATCTTGACCACTCATTACCTCCTCTAGTACTGAAAACTTTTCATATTAAAGACTAGTTTCACACTGTGCAATTTTATAAAAAGGTAGTATGGTTTTCACTTCTCAATTCTTGTATGTCTTCATTCAAATTATCATGCATCAGTAATGTGACAAATTTTAAGGAGGAAAATTTTCATTTCAATTAATGTCACCGCTACCACAATGACACCTGGATACAGATATACAAAGTATCTGGAATCAGTTGTTTTTTTTCTTTTTTTTTAACAAAGTAGTTATTGAATACCTACTATGTGTTCCACACTGTGCTGTGCTTAAGCTATTGCATATTTATCTAACATATGTAATAGAAATTAGTAAGTCTTCATTCTTCACGGTTGGGTTACAGAGATAACTAACCTTCACTTTTAGAATACTATATTTTCATAATCGTGAATATACCCTGCAAGGTCACACCTATGTTACTTCTGACTGCCAATGTTTAAACTGCACTAAATCTACTTTCATTTTTTGTCTGGTAAAAATACCTAAAGAAAGACTCTTGTGATGTGGGTTCCATGAGAAGCACTCTACAAATATGCAAATTTCAGTTTGGTGGTAGGTGGCAATGTGTATCTGTGATCTTGTCAGACTGTAAACAGGTATGTGTGTATCAGAAATAAATGAAGTACAACTATTTTAATGGAAATTAGGTCCTCTTTTAAGTTAACTTCTGTGAGGATTGTGGGAAGAGGGCACTCAGCCCTCCCATGTGGAATATTTAAGAATAGATGTTACTGCCACTTGATAAAGATGAGCTTGATTTGTTTCTTCCTTCTCTGCCTTCTGCGACTTTTTTTTTTCTAGTTCAATACACTTGTTGGAGCAGTTTCTTCTGCCTTTTGATGAGTGTTTAGGAGTTTAACATCCAGAATTATAATGTTTTGCCTTTCCACATACTCATTTGGCACCCTGCCATTTTCACAGATTTTCAGGTTACTTAGCCTTTAGAAAATCTTGAGTATAAATCCTGTACGCTTTTAAAAATGGTCTGTAATCTATATCAGATAATGGTCATTTTAGAAGTGCAATTTTAAATTATCTGAAAATGTTGGTTCCTCGTGGCTTCCAGTATGGACTTCAATATTTGACTTGTCATCTTCCAGGGAATATGCTGGCATTTTAGGCCTAAATTCCAGGAGATTATAAAAAAAGCAGTTGGGGAAGATGAGGAGCTTGTGTTCAAGGCAACAGCCTTTGGCTTGGATGAGTTGAATGAAATATATTTATTTTACTTTTATTTTATTTTTGTAGGTTTCATAATTTACACACTAATTTCCAAAGTGCCTCAAGGTTTGTCACTCAAAGGCACCATAGTATCTTTTTTCTGGAATAGTTTATAGATATAAGAACATTATCACCAACAAAACAAATTGTATTAATTTAGTTGTGTAATTCAAACAATATTAAAAATTTCTTCCTAGGAATCTTTTTTTTTTTTTTTTTTTTTGTGGGGTGCGGGCCCCTCACTGTCGCAGCCTCTCCCGTTGCGGAGCACAGGCTCCGGTCGCGCAGGCTCCAGACGCGCAGGCTCCAGACGCGCAGGCTCAGCGGCCATGGCTCACGGGCCCAGCCGCTCCGCGGCATGTGGGATCTTCCCGGACCGGAGCACAAACCCGTGTCCCCTGCATCGGCAGGCAGACTCTCAACCACTGTGCCACCAGGGAAGCCCCTCTTCCTGGGAATTTTATAGCAACAACAATTAACTCATTTATGGGGGCACTAGCATGGTAATAAGGCTGATTCCAAAAGAAAGTACAACTGTGAAGTATTTACGGTAGTTGAAAGAAATAATGTTTGAATAAGATTACTAATTTAGCTTCAAAACTAAAGTTCTGCAGTACAATACAACTTTAAATTTGGTGATTTTCTTATGAACTGGACTTAATTGCAATTCTATCATACATGGTTCATTTGCATCTTCATTAGGTTTTCTTTGTTTGTTTTTTACTAGCTACTACGTACAATTACAGAAATGTAAAATATCCTAATCAATAGTAAAGAATAAATAAGGTTTTTTTAAGGAATGCATATTTTTCAACCAGAGAATCTTGAGTAGGGATGGAAACTATAGGTTACTACCAAAGCCTAGTTTGACATTGAAAAGGCACACAATAATATCTTTTATCGTCAAAAGTATTGCATATTTTTAAAGCACATACAAAACCTTCATTTTGACTATTCACTACCATGTTTCACAGAATTAAAGGAAACTGTCACTTTTTTTTTTCAGATTCATTGTTTTCAGCACTTTTTCCTGACTGGTTACTTCTGCATCTTCTCAAAGACTGATCTAATTTCACACTGGGGGAAGCTGTGGTAGTGGAGGGCTTCCTTTTCATCCTGGCAAAAAGACAAAAGACAAAACTGCTTCTCAGTTAACTACCTCTTCTAAATGGCTTCTATTAAGCTATAACATCATCTACTGCCTTTTTCTGTACCTCCTTTTGAGCGTGTGTCTTTTTGGTGTTCACTGCAGGCTATTGTTTCAGAATTAGTTTACTCTGTCTCCATATATAAACACACTAGGCATGTCACCCCTTTTATTAACACATAATACATTCTTTATATATGGAAGTCACCCAGGGACCTCCATACATAAACACGGTTTGTCACTTTTTATACTTTGTCCACACACCATGCTTTTAAATGGAAGATTGCTCTGTGAGGTTTGTCACATACTCAGCTTCATCCAGGAAGCAAGATGCAGTCTGAACTGACCTGGAATTCCCAAATTCTATGGGAATTTTATATTCCCACTTAAATCTTCAACCGAGATTTAAATCAGAGGAATGTACCATTCTTTAGATCTCCTCTCAGCTCCTAACTTTTTTTACTTCACCAGAAAAATGGAAATAATTTTCAAAGGTGGTCTGTTATTTTACTGATTATCTTTCCAATCTGTTTTTATGGCATAACCATTATGTGTTTATTCTTTTTGAGTATAGCATTTTAAATTGCAAAATATTTCTTACTTTTCAAAAGTGTTAGCTTTAAAATATCTATTTTACAATACAGACTTAGGAAGTTCACTTTTTGGTTCTCTCTGACTTCCTTTTATTGCTTTCCTCTTGCTAATATATGATACTGAAGCACTGAATGCAGCTGACTGATTCAGTGTGGTAGGGGAAGTATGGAGAAAGATTAAAGAAACAATGGAAATGTAGAGTGAAAGTCAAATTACATACTTAAACTGCATTTGCCTTTTCTTTCTCCATAATTACCTTTTTTTTCTTAGATTCATTCTTAACACACAATAAGTCACTCTTACAGTTTCGACTGTGTAATATTATTGACTAACCAATGCAGTAGAATGAATAAAGACAGTAAGAAATACAGCTCTACTTTACTAGCCCTATGCTGCTCAAAGGAAAGAGTTTTAAGCGTAGTGTTAAAATGGACTGTCTGGGGCTTCCCTGGTGGCGCAGTGGTTGAGCATCCACCTGCCGATGCAGGGAATACGGGTTCGTGCTCCGGTCCGGGAAGATTCCACATGCCGCGGAGCGGCTAGGCCCGTGAGCCGTGGCCGCTGAGCCTGCGCGTCCGGAGCCTGTGCTCCACAACGGGAGAGGCCACAACAGTGAGAGGCCCGCGTACCGCGGAAAAACAAACAAACAAAAAAGAAATGGACTGTCTGTTCCTGCAGGTCATCACTTTTTACAAAAATGAGACTATATTTTCTTCTGTTTCTCATAATGTGATTACACCGTCTTTGTAAAGCTCTTTTTTCCTTTTACCACCAAGAGTGCTAAATTAAGTAACATGTTTCCTGCAGCCAGTACAAATTGGAATATCCATACATCATTAATTCCTACTAAATTCTAATCTTAAAATTTAACACCATAGTCACCTTCCCCTTCAGGTCATTAATTAGGGTCATTTTCTAGATTGTTATAGAGCTGTTATTTTTGCCAGCCCCCCCACCATTGGTTTATTGATATGTCTTCCTTTATCTTAGTCATCTTTCTTTTTGATTGATTTGTGATGCTCAAGGACTATATAGACTTTTACTGTTTTACTGTTTCACTATGCTTTGCTTTATTGTGCTTTGTAAATATTATGTTCCTCATAAATTGAACTTTTGTGACAACCCTGTGTCGAGCAAGTCTATCAGGACCATTTTTCCAACAGCATTTGCTCACTTCATGTTTCTGTGTCACACTTTGGTAGTTCTTGCAATATTTCTTACTTTTTCATTCTTATTGTATTTGTTACAGTGACCTGTGATCAGTGATATTTGATGTTATTACTATGAGTTGCTGAAGGCTCAGATGATGATTAACATTTTTTAGCAATAAAATATTTTAATTAATGTGCATAAATTGTTTTTTTAGACAATACTGTTACACACTTAATATGTAACTATATATTATATATATATTACTCTGTACTTATATAACTATAAGTACAGAGTAAATATCATTTTTATAGGCACTGGGAAACCAAAAAATTTGTTACTCACTTTCTTGCAACATTTACTTTATTATGGTGGTCTGGAACTGAATCAACAATATCTCCCAGGTGTGCCTGTATATTTGCATAACTGTTGGGTTTTTTAATGTTCATTTTTTTTCCAGGATACATCATTATATATGACAAAATTCATTAGAATTGTTTGGACATTTGCTAGTGTTTCTCTATTTGAAAATATGTAATTTTCTTAGATTAACTTCAGTAACTCTTAATGTAACATTTTATTTGTTTTTTCCTACTCTGGTTCCTTTCTTATTCTTTGTTGTTTTTCTGAAAATTAAGGTAATTTAATGTAGGACATATAGGTTCTCATACTTTTATACTTTATATTTTTCATCATTTATATGATACCAATTGATTCTTTAGATATATCTTTTCTGTTCTTCAACAATTCTTAAACACAGGATACACCTTTTTAAAAACATTCAGGAACCCATTGTTTCCTTAGTTACTGTTTTTTCATAGAAGTTACTTTGTCTTTAGTTATGCAAAACTTCCCTGAAAACTTTCAGAAGCTCTTATTTTTCAAAGTTCTGTTAGTGCCTCAAACTGTCTTTGTTTCTTTGCGTTTTGTTTTTCTCTTTTCCTGGTTCTCAATTTACTTTTATCTACTACAGATGATAAAATGATAAATTATATTATAGAAAGAAAGTGAATTCTTAAGTTTTTAATAAAGATTGGTCAACAGTCTAAACTTCTTATAAATATGACCACATTCTCCAACATCTTCAGAAAATGTCAGGAAATTCAAAGAGTTTGTAAATACTTTTCTACATTTCATAATCAAAAATTCACAAGCACATATGATCATTAATTTTCTATATATTAAATAACATTAACAATAGAAATTGTTAAGAAAAAAATTGATAGTTAATGAAATTTGTTACAAGTACCAGGCTAGGTGGATGAGTAACAGATTTTGCTCTGGATTTGTTTTACTCAAGTGTTAGGGTATAAAATTTGATTTCTGAGCAACTGACTGAAATATTGTATTTATACCAAAGTTTAGCCATACACTGTTTCAACATCTACCCATTTCCAGAAGCCTTCAGGAAAGCATTACTTTGTCCCACCAAACCCTATTTTTTTTCCATTCCATCATTTATCTATTTAAACCTGCCTTTCCTTAAATACCAGTTTTTCTGCTTGAAATGCTTCCCAAACTTAAAACAACCTATTTGTTAAATAATTTTTAGATGAAGGAAATTGTTTGAAAATTATGTAATAGTTTAGTCAATGTTCTGCTATTGCTTCAAAAAACCATCCTGCTTTCACATGCTATTACACTTTCTTTCTTTATATAGATAAATAAAGGCCTAAAGGCAGACCCAGTCTTAGCACTAGCAAGAAGGCTGGGTACAAATGGCAGCCCACATACCATATGTCCCAATACTTAAAAGTTAAAAATCAAGTTAACAGATTGTGAAATAAAGTATATTCTATCCTTCTGCTTTGACAAATATACCTTCATAAAGTCCTGGAAACCCAGGATTGAATTTGGAAACATTGGACTTCTTTCAGTGCCAGAATAAACTATGGCACTGTGTGGAGAGCCGGCTTGCCTCCCGCCCACATTCTGTTCCCATCTGTGGCTCCCTCCTGCACTGTGTGGAGCCTTGAACACATGCAGGTGGACCAGTTGCCCATAGGACCAAGTTTCGTTCATATACCCTGAAAACAAGGCGAGTTGGCCACCATTTGTGAGGATAGACCTGGGGTAAAGGCCCATGCAGACTCTGATATTGGTATTTGAACCATCTGAATTTAGAATTTCAGTCTCAGGTACCCAGTGCATGATCTCCAAAAGTGGAGGCATGGGCTCTAAGTGGGAATTTGCCCTTGGCCTATGGGGAGTGGTATGAGTAGAAATGGAATCTAGTAAGCCTCCAAAATAAGTGGCTGATGCATTTGACCTTTTGCCAGGCTCAAAGGGTAGCGGTGCCTTGATGGAGTTGTTGCCTCCAAGTGCAGTACCAAGAGAACTATCCCAGATGTCATGAAACAGAAACACTCACAGACTGATTTAAGGTGATTTAAACATATTACTTACCGAATTGAATTGAAATTCACAGAGAGAAGCAAGAAGGAAAATACTAGCGAGGTAAATACACTTAGGGAAATGTACTCATTGGTAGAAGAGCATACTATATGAATCCTGAGATATGTAATGTTCATATTCATTCTCAGTCTCTCTCTCCTCCCTCTCTCTGTCCCTCCCCCTCTCTCTCTCTTTCTCCCTCCCCCACCCTTCTCTCCATCTCTCCCTTACCCTCTCCTTCTCATCAGCCTCTCCACAGACAGGTCGGATACAAGAACCAGAGTCAAGGTTTGAGCGAATGGGTTCCAACAGATGGAACATGACTGGGCCAATGCTACACACACATCTTTTATTACAGTGCTGCACAAAAATAGGTGAAAATATGCTTTGCCAAGCATATTTGCCAAGCTGTAGCTTGCCAATTATCCTGCCAGCAGTTATGAGTTTTATCTGTATTTCTTTTTTTTTGTTTTATATGAAAGATTCTTTTATTTAAAAAAATTTTTTTAACATCTTTATTGGAGTATAATTGCTTTACAATGGTGTGTTAGTTTCTGCAAAAGTTTTTTTTTTTTAATTTTTATTGGAGTATAGATGCTTTACAATGTTGTGTTAGTTTCTACTGTACAGCAAAGTGAATCAGCTATATGTATACATATATCCCCTCTTTTTTGGATTTCCTTCCCATTTATGTCACCACAGAGCATTGAGTAGATTTCCCTGTGCTATACAGTAGGTTCTCATTAGATATGTATTTTATACATAGTATCAATAGTGTATATATGTCAATCCCAATCTCAATTCATCCCACTCCCCTCTTCCCCCTTGGTATCCATACGTTTGTTCTTTACATCTTTGTCTCTATTTCTACTTTATAAATATCATATATTAATGCATATATGTGGAATCTGAAAAACTTAGTATAGATGATCTCATCTGTATTTCTTGAGCTGAGCATATATGGCCAAAATAGGAACATACTAAGTGTTCTCAATGGGTGGCCAATTTATGAGAGACAAAGCCATTAGCCCAGATGTGTCATAATAATGACTTATTTGTTCATGTCTTTCTATCTAAAGATGACACGCTTGTTTTTTCATCAGTTTTTTAAATTTATTGCTACTATCCTTGCTTCTTACATTTAACTTACTGTACATTTAACACACTCATGGAATCTAAGTCTCTTTTGTCACTTGCTCCCTCTGTATACTTAAAGCATCCTATGAATGCATCTATATATTGTCAGCAAATAGATTACTTATTATCTCTGTTTAACTTTTCTTATGAATTTTACCCTTCTCATTGTTTTTTATATTGTTTATAGCAAAATAGAGCATTTCAAAGTAGTATGCAAATTATAAGATTTTCATCTGCCAATCCCTTGCTTGACTCTCTCTCTCTCTCTTTTTTTTTTTTTGATCTGCAAGTCTATTGTCTAAAAAAACACAAAATTACGTTAAGGTAAACAACAAGATACAGATATTCATCAACATACTTAACTTTTTTTCAGTTATCTGAAATGCTCCATTGGGGAAGTATAAATTTTAAAAAAAGTAAAGGAAGATATCAAGCTTAGCTCTATCACTATGCATTAGCAAAAGTCAAATTTCAGCAGATGAGCAAAGAGTCAAGGTAGATTTTTAATGAAATGTGTTTACTGTTCCTTTTATCAATCAAAAGGAATGAAGAGAATTTTATATTTAGTTCATCAGTGATAAGCACCTCCACGGTTGTAATATAATTCATGACATGCTTTTATTCTAAATACTTGTCAGAGTCTATTAAACATCATTTCTTTCAACTTTACCTTTCAACTAGATGTGAACAAATAACTTTTGAATATTTAGCAGTTTCTGTTTTCCAAAGATCCTCATTAGTCCATATTTAGCTAAAGCTGTTCATGCAATGAATGTCTGTTATTCAGAACTAGACACCCAACAACAGAAGGTTGCTTTAACTTCTATTTTTTACTGCAATAAGCTAATTTTAACAAAGTTCATAGAACTCTGAAATGCTTTACAATAAAATCTTATACAATTAATTGGCCAAAATAATTTACATGAGTTATTCTTCTTTTAGTTTCTTATGTGCATTAATTTATACCTATATACATTCAGATGCAATTAAGCTATTATATAATTATTGGTGTGATAGAAAATGGCAATATCAAAATTCATTAGTATGATTAGAATCAATTCAATACCAGATGTTACTATACTCTATTTTGTTTATTTCTTTTCTTTGGTACTTCTGAAGTAGACAATTAAACTAAATCTACTCCACATTTCATAGTATTATACATCATTGTCTTTGGTCTATAAAAGCCTAATCTTTTGTTTTGTTGGAGGAATATATGTCAAAACCACCATATTCCCTGGTGCCATTCTAGTGGTGGAGGCAGAAGAATGAAGATAGGTTTTTAACCTATGCCAGTCAGTAATAAGTGCTACAGAGAAAAATAACCAAGTGAGGAGAAGAAAAATGCTGGAATAGGGCAAAAGTGGACTGTTGTGAGAAAATGACTCCCTGGTAAGTTAAGACATATGAGAAGAGAGTGGACAACTCATGAAGATATGAACATTAAAAATAAATTAAATAATAATAACAACAGTAGCTTTAAAGGGGAGAAACTGATTGATGTCTAGTAATGATTCCAGTGCAGCTGATGCATCAGTGATAGTGTGTTATCTCTACTGTAGTGTGGCTGGTGCATCAAGGTAGAGTGTTAGGAGATGAAACCATAGAAATGAAGGTGGGAAAAACCATGCTGAAATATTAGGCCATTTAAGTATTTGGGCTTCTACTCTCTTTGAAATGGGAAAATTTGCATGGTTTCAAGCAGAGAAGAGACATGATCTGACCTTAGTTTTTCAGTAAATCATTGTGATTCCATTGCAAAGAACAGACAATAGGCAAAGAAGGACAGAAACAAGGACACCAGTTGGGTGCTTTTGTAAAAATCCAGGTGAGGTGTTGTGGAATCTAGACCAGGATCACAGCAATAAAGGAGGAGTTTAGGAGTTATTAAATACATGGATCTTGGCCTCAGAGGACCTGGTTTCTAAACCAAACTTATAAACACAGTGTTAAGATACTGTAAAAGTTACATAGTCTCTCCTAGTTTCAGGATCCTCATCTATAAATAAAGTTTATATATGTAAGAGTGATGTAATAGATGTAAAGTGTAATACAAAATAGCAGGTATAGAATTAAAGTTAAATAATTTATTACCTTTGTTTAATATTAGGTATGGATAAGGAACAGGATGGAATGAATGGGAAAATGAAATATGGTAGGTATACTCAAAACCATTGAATTGTACATTCTTAAAAGAATGAATTTTATAGCAAGTGAATTATATCTCAATAATAAAATAATAGAAAAGGAATGGAGAGAATGGTTTTCTGAATATATTTTTATATATATCTAAAGATATATCTTTATATATATAAAAATATACCTTTTTATATAGATCTTTTAGAGCCATATTCATGTTTCACATACTGAAAAATAAAATCAAAGAGGGAAAGTAAGCTCAAAATTGAATACAAATAGAAATAAATGAATCATTCAGTTTTAAATAAATAACATAAACATAACACATATAAACAGGAAGGAGGGACAAACTTAGGTAACTCTGGAACATAGCATTTTGACCATCTATGTGAGGCTAAAGCCAACAAGAACAGTAAGCAAATATTGTACCTCAGTTAGTACTTTTTTTTTTTAATCAGAGTATAACTGCTATACAATATTGTGGAATCTAGAAAAATGGTACAGATAAACCTATTTGCAGGGCAGGAATAGAGACACAGATGTAGAGAACAGAAGTGTGGACACAGAGGGGGAAGGGGAGTGTGGAATGAACTGGAAGATTGGGTTTGACATAAATACACTACCATGTGTAAAATAGATAACTAGTGGGAACCTGCGGTATAGCACAGGGAGCTCAGCTTGGTGCTCTGTGTTGGTTTCAGTTAGTACATTTGTTACTCGGAGTATATGTGTTACATGTATATTCTAGGATTGAGCAAATAAGTGGACATATTGTGGCTAAATATTTATCACACATATTAGAGACATCAGTATGAACTCTTGTTTATATAGCTTTAGATACAGAGATAGAGTGAAAGAGAGGTAGAAGTACAAATGTATATTAAGAACATTTTAAAATTAAGTAATAAATATTTTAATTATTCTCATATTGTCAATTATAGTTTATTTTCATGATGAATATTCCTCCCATTTCTTTTAATATTTAGCTATATTTTTATCACATAAAATCCCTTAACAATGACATACATTTGATGGACTATAAGTCTTTGTAATATCAAAGAACTTTACATTTCTAGTCATTGCAAGACACAAGGGATTTTCCTCTATATATCATTATAATATAAAATAGAGTATAATGAGAGTATAGCAAATATGAAGTAGATGTCATCTTATATATGTAATTTGTAATATCAAGAAATGATGATCTAATGAAAAGCCACAGACAGTTTTCAGAGTTATGTGTGTAGAATAGCAGTTATCTTATGGATTTATGTTCACTTGTAAATAATAAATACTTTTATCATGCATCACTTTCCTAATGTATTTGATCGTTGTTGCATTTGTATTTACTCAAGCCTTTTAACATTTTAATACCTCAGTATTTTTGTGTATATGTGTGAAATATTCTGAAATACAAAAATTCAAAAACTAGAATTTGAAAATATTAATCTTAAAATGTTGACAGCAACCAATAGAAAAACAGAGTGAAAAAAATCACAGCTAGCTCAGGGCACAGAAAAAGAAACTACATAATTTAAAGCACAACCATCTCATTTGCAGAAAAAATAACTCAATGTTCTTATTCAGTTCAAGGAATAGCAAAAGTGTCATCTTCATACATGAAGGTCAACATATTTTCTTTGTTGCACCTTGCCCCTAACGTAATTCTGATTTCCTGGCTTCCAAGAGAAATCCATAGATGCTGTAAATTGGAGTTTTAGTAAAACACTAAATTTTGCCTACAGATTTATGAGATGAAAATGTAATCATTAGTCATACACTCAAGATACAGATCCTTTCCTCTGGGTATCTCAACCAACTTTTTAAAAATTTGTCACCTTGAAAATTTTTTCTGTATTTCATAAAAGAAAAAAATTGAGTTGAAACCTTAGGAAATATATCTTTATACTTCAACTAATCCAAAATTTGAACACCCTGCTTATTTTACATTGTAACTTTATTACGGGAAATATTTAAATAATTGATAAAATATTTTGTCAAGAGAAATTTTTAAGATAGTTTTCTATTACAAAAATGTTTTGCTTGCAAATGTATCCATGCAAAAATAGTACTCAAATATATTGTTTTAAATCACTTCCTGACATCTTGATTACTTGATTTTAATCAAAGCATGGATTCCAATTTTGTAACTATTTAAAATTAATATTTCAATTGTGTTCTGTAACATTAAATTATTATATTAGTAGTTACAAGATATTGCATCTAATTAATTAAAGCTGCTTTCATTGATACTTAGAATAAATAAGATATTGAGAAGTCATTGACACATTTAAAGTGCTTGTATCACCTAGGTTTTTCTTATTATATTGAAGGAAATTCAGTAAATATACTCCAGTAAGTTTAAAGTATATATACCTGAAATAAACAAAGAACAAAACAAAACCCCTATCCCTGATCATATGCAATATCACAGTAGAAATTTTAGCTGACAGGCAGTACTGGCTATGTTATACTTCTACTCTTTCTGTGCTAGGAATTTTGAAAAGAGAAATATTTTTAATTTACTGTGGATCTAAGTATAGCATTTTCTAAAATCTTGAGCATATTTTTGCCAAGATGACTTTACCATTCTTTTTCTTTATGCATGCAGTTGATGGTTCTTGTCTTTTCTGTGATCTTAATCCCCAATATTATATACTGCCATCCCCAGTATTACAGATTGCAGAAGCCACTCCCTTCTTGCTCATATATGGCTATCTGCAATGTTAGCAGCTACTATTACAATGCTTATTTCTCACCAAATTAAAATAGATTATATGTAGACAGGTAAAGAGACAGAGAAATATTAAAGTATGGCAAACACCTGATTTCACTGAATACAATAAGTACTCCTCCAAAAAATACAGAGACATAGGAAAAACATATAAATATACACTGGAACATTTACTAGTTTTTTTTAAAACCTATTTTAAAATGAGGATTTTTTAACGTTTTTTAAAAAAATATTTATTCTATTCTTAAAAGAGCAAAAATGTTATGTCCTATAAATTGAGAATCTGACATATTACCTGTTGGTTTTGCCAGTTGTTATCAGATAAATAACTTTTTATTCCCCTGCTCTACTCTGAATCTTAAGACAGAATCATTTCTCATGCTACTTTTCCAATTGGCTTCTGGCCAAGTTCTGGTAATTAAGTTCCTAGAGGATGACTGGAGAACTGGGAGGAGGGAGAAACCCGGATGGATCTTTCAGGATTTTAGTTGCGGCCGGATATCTCTGTCCTCCACAATCCTAGGTCCTACAGGGCAGCCCCCATCGTGGTTCTAGCTCCAGTTAGACATCACATGATAAATGTTTCATGGAGAGCAGGTTGCAAGATGTAGTTTACCATGTGGACTGTTATTATTTTGTACGTAAAGGATCCTGGCAAACAATACCTGTGGAACGTGGAATGGCGAGAAAGAAGGAGGAGTGAAGCAGGTGGAGAAGTGAGCTGTGATGTATACCCAGCAACAGTCTTGACTGACCTCAAGGGGAGATCTGGAGCAAAAAGATCCTTCAGTTTTATCCTGAATGAGCTAAGATTACCATTCTTTTTTTCTTGTTCAATTGGTTATTGGATGTTGGTTTCATAGGTAAAGGTGTGGCTTTGGGATAGAAAGTACCAGGCAGCTAAGGAAATAGCAGAAGGGCTTTTAGCTGAAGTCTGTCTGCCTAGAGCATGCCCAGTCTTTGGGACGATAGGTTCTTCACTGAAGGGAGATCTGGGCAGTGCATCAGTGTTCAACACAGATCATCTTTTGTGCCAGCTTCTCCAGGGTTCTGATAAACTTCTCTTGGGGGAGAAATGTAGGAAATGAATGATATTGGGTTGAGCTACTAACTCAAATACTACAGCTACTCTCAAGACCAAAACTCATCATCTCCTTTCTTCTCCACCCATGCTAGATTCCCTCCATCCTAGGTTAGGATAATAGCTGGTATCCGTGGCTTAGCTAGAGATGTGTCCAAAACCTTCATCTCTGAGAGATTTGAGCTTCTGGCACCGTTCCTTTCTCAGGATTCAGTTGCTATATGTTTGCATTTGCTGTCAAACTGGGGCAAGGGAAATACAAGAGCTGTTCAAAATAATCAGCTGGGTACCTAAGATTCTCCTCACCCCTTCAACTGTGTTAACTGTGTTAAGCAGCCTTATTTCCTTCTGATGGTAGGGATCAGTTGCCCAGGCAATCACAGCTGATGATTCACTAGCTTTTATTTCTAACTTCTTGGTTCTTGACTCAATGGTTCCTGCTGCATAGAAACAGCACTATGTAGAAGTATATATGTATATGCATCTGTGTATATATGTGTTTAAGTGTATGTATAACAATGTAGAGTCTTTGCTCTACACAGATGGAGGATCGTGCTCCACCTTACTAAAATATTGACCCTAAGCTGGTACATCCTCTGGTCACAGGCTATCAAGCCAACAAATGTGTAGTGTTTTGGATCCCAAGGTCACAGGACCACTCCCAACCTTTGGCGTAAAGTGAGAACTCTGGAAAGATAAGATGATAATTGTGATCCCATGCTAGTAAATCAAACACTCAATAAGTCTTTAGATAGTCTTACTGGCTGAGACCCTGTGGGCAGGAAAAGAGAACCCTGCCTTATGTATTTACCCCTGTAAGAATGAATCAGTTTGTCTGTCTACTGTAATCAAGTATAGTTTCTTTGAGGGATGGTGCCACATCAGAGACTCAGCATTGGTCCCCACTGCTGGAAAATTAGATATTCAGCAATAAAAAAAAGTTCTTTTTGGCTCTGCTCTCTCAGAAAGCTATACTATCTGCACTGTAAAGATAGAATAAGGTGATGGCTGTCCACAAGCCAGAAAGAAGGTCCTCACCAAAAACCACATCTGCTCGGGGTACTTTGTTCTTAGACTTCCAAGCCTACAGAACTGTGAGAAATAACTATTTGTTGTTGAAGCCACTCAGTCTTTGGTGATCTGTTTTAGTAGTCCATACAGTCTAAGATATGAAAGTCACTTGAAAATTATTTAAGATTTCTTTTTGATTTACTTACAGTATTTTTATAATATGATGATCTGTATAGTTTTCTTAGCGGCTGCACTAGGTATTACAATATACGTAGGGAACTTATTATTTCTGCTGGTATTGATGTTTTTCAAATTAAAGTAAATGTCAAAGTTATCTTTATTTAGACCCTTTTATTCTCCCCAATTTGAAATATAATTATTTTAATAATTTCCTTGGCATACATTTTATAAAACATCAGATGTTATGATTTTTACTTCAGCCATCCATGTTTTACATCACACCTTCACATGTGATTTAAGAAACTCATGAGAAGAATATTATATTTATCCTTAGTTTTACTGATTTCAGTGTTCTTCTTTCCTTTCTGGAATTTCAAGCCTTCTATTATCAATTCATTCTGTTTACAGAAAGGGTATGCTTGCTAGTGATAAATATCCTTAGTTTTGCTTCATCTGAGAAGCAAATTTTATTTTGTTTTATTTTATTTTGTTTTCATTCCTGAAGGATAGTTTTGCCAGATGAAGAGCTCACAGTTGATGGCTCCTTTCTTTCAGTATTTGAAGCATGTTATGGTACTTCCTTCTGACCTACATGATTTAGATGAGAAATACATTGTATTTGAAATGTTTCTCCCCTATATATAATGTGTTATTTCTCTCTGATTTTTTCAAGATTATTTATCTTTAGTTTTTAGGCATTTAATTACAATGTGTCTTGGCATGAGTTTCTTTAGGCTTATCCTATTTGAGATTCAAATTCTTAAATTTGTAGATTTACGTCTTTCACCATCTGGGAGTCCAATTATAGGAATATTAGCTCTTTTATTTTTGTTACTCAGGTTTCTAGGACTCTGTTCATTTTTATTTTAAATTCTATTTTCTCTCTGCTCTGATTGGGTAAAATAAATTGATCTGACCACAAGTTCATTGATTTCACAGACTATCCTCTGTCATCAGCACTATACTATTAAGCCTATCAGGTTTTTTGTTTTTTGTTTTTTGGGGGGGGTGCTGTTGTTCTTGCTGTCATTATATTTTTCAGTTCTTTTTAAATTGGAGTACAGTTGATATACAATATTGTGTTAGTTTCAGGTGTACAACATAGTGATTCAGTGTTTTTGCAGATTATATTCCTTTATAGGTTATTAAAACATATAGGATATAATTCCCTGTGCTATACAGTAAATCCTTGTTGCTTACCTATTTTATTTATAGTAGTTTGTATCTGTTAATCCCATACCCTTAATTTGTCCCTCCCTCTTCCTCCCCTTTGCTAAGGATAAGGTTGTTTTCTATGTCTGTGAGTCTGTGTCTATTTTGTATATACATTCATTTGTATTATTTTTTAGATTCCACACATAAATGATATTATATAATATTTGACTTTCTCTGTCTGAATTATTTCACTAAGCATAATAGTTTCTAGGTCCATCCTTGTTGCTGCAAATGGCAATATTTCATTAATTTTATGGCTGAGTAATATCTATATATATTAGTATGTGTAATGATGGTCTGTTAGGCCATCCTTTCTTCAGTCCTTTGGCTAGAGAGGAAGATTTTTGGTGGAGCTTTTATTTGTCAATCTATTGGAGTTTCTGGCTTGCTGGCTTCTGTAATGGCCTGTCCAAAATATATGGTAAACAACAAGGAAACCAGGGACCCACTGCAGAGTTATTCTTCAAATCACAAGGTCCCTTAATAATGCCACTTCTTCTTTCCAATTTCCAGGGTTTTCTTATGCATATGTTTTGTCTTGGTCCAGGACTTTTCATAGTAACAGGAGGGATCTAGTAGAAATGGGACTGCTCCATCTTGGCCAGATTTTAATTGTCTTTATAAATCTCTAAGGATCAGACCCCTACCTGATGGTTTGACATTTGCACTTACCACTTATTAAGGTAATTGCATCCACCTGGCTGCTATTGTTAGGGAGCCCTGCCATCCCCATTGATTATTTGGATGCTGCCCAGTATGGGACCCTTGCACTCTTACACATTTTGTTGAATATATCTGGATTGCAAGGCCCTGACTACTGTTAATCCTGGATATTTCTCAGGATTGTGTATGCAGCTAGCAGTTCTGAGAAGTGAGGTCACATTTCCCTCCAGACAGATAGTTCAAATGGTGGATAATTGTGTCTGACAATAGCATTCCCAAATGGTTACTGCATGGAATTCATTGAGTATGAATTTGGACTTACATCACAATGTCTACCAAACCCTGGCTTTTAGCTCTAGTAACAATTCCACATTCCTGTATCCCTCCATCTCAAGGACTAGTAACAACTCCCTAACCTGGCTAATACATATAATGCATCACCTATGCAATTTTAATCTGTATGTGTCTTCGTGTGTGTATGTAATCACATCTGTGCATGAAATTTCCTCTGAATGAAATATCTAGTGTGATTATTTATTTATTGACTGGATAATAGTGATATGTTATCAATTTGTTTTCCCCAAGTTGATTCACTTTTAAATTGCTTAAAACCTTTTGTGAAAACATAGATATCTTCTTTGAGATTTTTTTGTATAGTTATCTTAAGATTGATATTAATCAAACTATATCATTGTTTTTAATATAGTATTACATTATTTCCAGATGCATTAATTTATGTTGCCACTCAATCATAATTGTCCCCTAGGCAATTTCATTATTCTTAACTTACTAGTCAAATAAGTTACAGACAAGTATCATATGCTCATTTGCATTACTTACTGTAGAATTTTAATTTCTTGAATGATGTGATATAATATCTACTGGCAAATTTTTACAGAATATGTGTTAAATAACAGAAAAATATGTTAAAGTCATAAATACAGTTTGTGCATATGTGTTACTATAAGCCATTACTATTATATGTAATTAGAATGATTCTGTAAAAATTATAGAATGTATAAGATATTTTTGGAAACTTTCAAATTATTTGACACATATATACTAGTTTATTTTAACATTATAGTAATTTTAATGTTTCTGTCAGTTATCTTTATTGCAAGGTAGCATCATACAGATATAAGGATACAGGCTTTGAAATCACCCACACCTGAATTCAAGAAGCAGGACTAAAGTATAGATAGTAATCTGAGAAAATCGCTTAACTTTTCCAAGTTTTAGATTCTTTTGAAAATAGTGTGTATAATATTAGATACTGTTATTAGTTTTAATGAGATAATGTAGTTAACACAGTACTAGGAATACACTTATCAAAATTAAATGAAGTTATAATTTTGTCTGACATAATTTCATATTTAGTGAGTCAAGAAGCAATTCAATATCTTTTATAGAGAAAACTGAGACACTGAGAGTTTAATGAGACATACTGTGATCAATGTTTAGAAAAAAATTATTCTGTGAGAAATCTATCCCTTACTGTCACAGTATATTTATTATTTTGTAACGTCAAATGCAGAAAGCAGTTTGAATAGTTATGCTAACCCATGATGCTGTAAAACAACAAATTAAATAAATAGATAACTACGTTTGTCTATGTTCTTTTTATCTTTAGCTTTGCAGAATATAGAAGAAAATATTGTGTTCCAAACTTACTCAGATTGGTTCCATTTCTCCCCTCTCCTCCAAGTAGTTGTGTCAGGCAGGTGTAATACTGTTAGGTTTGGTGCTTTTCGTATTCCATTTTGACATTCCCCCCATGTCCTGGTTAGCTTCGGTTATTGTTTTTGACCATGTGAATCACTGTCATTGTTCTAAAGGGCAGAATTTAATAAAAAGTTATACTCATATCTATGGATGGACATTTATGTTGTTTCCACATTAGCAATTGTGAATAGTGCCACAATGAACAAGAGAATGCAGATATCTTTTTGAGATCCTAATTTCAATTCCGCAGAAAGACAAATACTGCATGATTCCATTTATATGAGGTATCTCAAACAGTCAAGTTCATAGAGTGGAATGGTGGAGACCCACATCTGGAGAGGGAGAAATGAATTATTAATCAATGGGCAAAAGGTTTTAGTTACACAAGATGAATAAGCTCTAGAGAGCTCCTGTACAACATTGTAATTATCATAAAAAATAACATACTGTACACTTAAAATTTTTTAAGAGGGTAAATCTCACATTAAGTATTTTTACCTCAATAAAATTTAAAAGAAATTATACTCAGAAATGCATCACTCACTCGTCATTTCTTTCTTCTACCTTGTTCTCATTCTCACATTAATTTCTCCCTTTTCTCACTGGTAACAACGAAATCTCATTAGTTTCTGGCTTACCTTTTTTGTAATTTCTTTTTACAAATGTGGGGAGTTATGTATATATATTTCTTTTTTAACCATTTTATTGAGGTGTTTTGACATATAAAATGCTGTACATATTTAGTGTGCACAATTTGATGACTTTAGAGATAAATATGCATCCATGAAACAATCACCACAAGCTATATCATAAACATACACATTGCCACCAGTTTCCTCCTAACCTTTTTATTTAGAATAGTATTAACTAATATTAATAATTCTTCTTCTTATTATTATTTGTGATAAGAACATGTAACATTAGATCTATTCTCAGCAAATATTTACGTATACAATATTGTTAACCATAGGCACTGTGCTATTCAGTAGATCTCCAGGCCTTACCCAACCTGCATAACTGGAAATTTGTACTCCTAAACTAAACTTCATAATTTCCCTCTCCCCCATTCCCTGGCAACCACCATTCTACTTCCTACATTTTTATATAGAGCATAGTACACTATATATATTTTTTGATACTTTCCTTTTTTGCAATTAACAATATATCTTACAATATATCTTAAAAATCACTCCATATCAGTTCATAGAAAATTTTTCGTTCTTTATGCTCCCAGTGTTTGTATAAACCATAGTTTGTTTAATTACTTTTTAATGGATAGACATGTAGGTTTACAACTTTCTTATATTGGGTTTCCTTCCTCAGTTTTAAGAGCTTTTTTATATTAAGCATATTAGCTCTTTGTGATATATGTTGATCTAGGTTGCAAATATCTTCTTGCAGCTTGTCAGATTATTATTATTTTATTTCCATTAGTTTTAAAAATTATGTAGTCAAATTTTTATTTTTTCCCACTGATTTTGATTTAGTTTTAAAGCATTTTCATACATAAAACTTAAAGAAAAGTTCGCTTGTTTGTTTCCCTCTAGGACATGTATAGTTTCGTTTTTATACTGGACATTTGGATCTTATTATATTATTGTTAATAGCTCTGACTTTACTCCATTAATGATGAGATATTAAGTAAATGGAAAAAAATCAGCACAAAGAGATAAATTGTAAATATCTGAGATCTAGAACTGAGAGCTAAAGATACCATAGATAGTGTAAGAATGGATGAAGAAAAGTGAAATGGATAATGTGAGAAGAATTTATATTAATTATTAATCTGAAGCAGGATAGTGTCTGCCTAGAAAATTTCCTCCTTTACTACCATCTACTAAAAGTTATTTCAGTCACTCAGATTACTCAAATTTTTCTTCATTCAGTCTGTGTGAATTCCACCTTATAGCTGTTTTTTTTTTTTCTCTAGAACTTTGAAATATTTGGGGCAAAAATAAAAACAAATTATTCATTTGTTAAACAACAACTGCTTTCTGTACATGAAAGTTTAATAAAAAGCAAAACTGTATTATAAGAAAGATGTTTGATATACTTTGCAATTAGCTATCATATAATCATAGATAAAGAAGCTATTACTCTAACTATGATTGGATTTGCCACACAATTTCATCAAGCTATGCTCATTGTTCCATTATTTTGGTTCTCTTTGAAAATGTGCATTTATTGGTTTGCTTGAATTTTTTTTTTTCCAGAGGAGGCTAGTCTTGTTGTCCCCTTAGTCATTGGTCTCCTGGAATCTTTAAAGTCCCTTACATTAAATTCATTTACTCCACAGCAGGTCTAGTGTTGCCAGTGCCAATAAATACAGTGCAACAAAAAGTAATTATGCAATATATTCTAAAAGGAATAAACTATATTGTAAGTTTGCATGTATTTTATGCTGACTGCTGTGCTTCTACTAGTTTAGACTAGGCTCACATGAAGTGTTTGGCACTCACATCAAAATATTAAGTCATTGAGATTTTTGTCAACTGAAATCCCTAAGAATTTTTAATACAGTCTGCTTCTCAGGCCATATGATACTTTGAAATTAATTTCAAGGTTTTCATTTGCAGTTATTAAATGTCACTTGTTAGATGTCGTTTATTGTCCTGGTCTGTCAAAATCATTTTTGCATCACAACTTTGCTCTACAATATTTCATGCTAACAACAAAAAGTCACAGTATCTAGTATGCTATTAATATGCTAAAATTAAACCAATGATTACAATATTCAGTATACCCAGATCAGGTTTAAAACTCTGATCAATTTTGACTGCCTTCTGCCTTTACAGTTTGAAAATGATCATCGTACTTTTTTTGATTGCATTACTGCAGAGAAAACACTGGGATGAATTAGGCAACATATCCTTGATTTCTCATAAAATTAAAAACTCTTGAAACATCATCCTCTTCTTATTATTTGTTATCACCCCAATACCACATTATATGCCTGAGAGTTAACATTGCCCTAAAAATAACAGTACATCTTATGAATTTCATCTGATAGTCTATTTTTTCTTCTTCTGTATTATAATTAAACATTCTCAAATAACTGAAGTCTACATTACACTGATGGCAGATTAAAGTGAGTCATGTTGGGTAAGAATAGAAGCCAGATGGTAGGTGCAAATACATTTAACAATGTATATTTGATAAATAGTATAGTTTTTAAAATTACATTATGATTTTATTAGTATTAAAATATAACAAAAATAAAAACATAAAGTTATCACATACACTGTTATGTTAATATTTAAATACAACAGATAAAAAATCACAAAATAAGAACTGCAGAAACAAAACCCAGGTAAGATTTGTTTACACAACATTGTAAAGTGACTATACTCCAATTAAAAAAAAAAAGATTTATTTAACGTGGTAGGTGTGCTTGCCCGTTCATAAGTTCATTCCAGTCTGGAACACAGGAGGATAATGCTACTCGCATATCTGCTGCGCCATTTAATCCGTTCCTTTCCTTTGCTTTTAACTGGGTTAAGACTGAAAACCCTAGTTCACACAAACTAGTTGCTGTGAATGGTAATAATAGGATACTCTTTTGACTTATCAAAGGAAAGTCTTCCTTTATCTTAATCCAAAATGCTGATAAACTTAGTGTTTCATAATCATTCTTCGATGTATATGAAGAACTGAGCAGCAATAATTCATTTTCTTCTTCAGGCACCAAGTTTAACTCAATTATTGATTCTTATAGTTCTTATAAGTAAAAATCACTAGTCATAATCAGTGGCTGACTCTGGGCTTTTTTTTTTGGTGGGGCATGGGGAAGCTTTCATTTCTAACTGGTGTTTCACACAAAAATTCTTCATGCATTCTAGGTGAGGTTATAAATAAAAGAAAAAAATGCTAAACACATATGACTGTATATATTGTTGTGGTTGGAAAAATTAAAATGACTAAAATCATTTTTTCTTCTCACTTTAAAAATGCTTTGCTAAGACAGCTTGATGACTGTTAAGTAAAATTTGAGATTATTGTTTACAAGAGCTAAATTTAGTTAGATGCATCTATTTTAGTGTTTACAATTCTACTCCAGATATTGAAAAATGTTTGACTAATATGCATTGTAAAACATGACCTCAGCTAAAGTCAGTCATTCAATTGAGACATTTTTCATGAAATATATACATACTAGTTTATGGTCATTACATAAGCAGGAAGCTTCATTTTGCCCTAGGGAACCCAGCTGCCAGAAAATGTGTTATCATTACATGCATGTCAAAAAAGATAGTACACACTTCACTAAAATACATTCATTCAACACATTCATTTGGCAACCTCCAGCTGCTACATAGTTAACACAACCTTGAAATTATCTGCTGTACTGGGAATTGAGAGCAATATTTACTTTAGAGGAAATACAAAACTAATTGGATAATATAGTTTGCAGTTTATTCCTTTATACTCCTATAAAAGCAAACCAATTTTCGCTAGCTAAATTTTTTAATGAATTTATGATACCCAATCAGAATATGTAGTGCAACTATAGTGATTTAAAGGCATGTGTAATTGGATTAGGAAAAATATAAAAAATATTGATCTTTTCAGTTATACTTTAGACATGGATTTAGGGGAATTTTTTACAGGTGGAACCAATTTCCTTTTTATTTTTTCTGCTGGTATTTGTAATTCACTCATACTGACAAAATACATCTTTGTGAGCCTGCTCTAGAAAGCTTTTCCTTTTGTGAAGACATTTTCAATTAGTTCCAGAAATCATCCTCTAGCCATGAAAAAGTTAACTCCAATATATCAACAATAAAATTATATCAACACACTTCTAAGTTCTTCCTGATGGTCTTACTGCAAAGTAACAGTACACATACCTAAAAATCTACCTGAATGACTACTTTGTCATGAAATGGCCCCTTTACAAATATGAGTGCTTTTTAATAAAGACTTTACATATGCAATATGAATATATACATGTATGTCAAACAAGTCTTTTATTTTAAAGGTGTTTCAACAATATACATATTTGTACTAACAACAGTTTTCTAAAAAGGTAGTTTTAATTTTAAAATATTTTAATTTCAAAAGATAATTGTCAATACTGTTTGACCTATAAATCACCTTAACTCTATTCAATTAAACTCTACAAATACCTCTAAATATCCAAATATATGGTTTTATACTTTAAAACGTACAAAAAACTTTCATCATTAGTATCTTAACTTCCACAAATATTAGTAGAAACCAAACAAAAATTTACAAACACAGAAAAAGAGAGAGAAATTGATTGTTTTTCTCCAGAAGTGTAACTCCCTGAAAATTAAACAAAATAGAGAAATATATATATAATCTGGATTTTTCTCTCCACAATCAATATGTACATGATACTCCAAATTGCAAACGACCTTGATATTTTGTTTTTGGGACTCTGTGATTCATCTTGTGAAATCAGTCTTTATATTCAGAGCAAATCACGGTATTTGTTACATAATCTATGTGAACAAATGAGATTATGCATACTCGGAGGATTCATATCCTTTATATACTGCATTCATGGATTTCAAGGTATTAATTCCTGGCCTTTGTTATGTATAAATATTCATTTATGATACCTCTAAAAATGAGGATTGGGCTAAGGAGATAAACACAATTTGCAATATTTATATGTGAACTCAGAAAGGACTGTTGTGTATGGTCCTTGGCAATTCTACTGCCTGGCCCAGGTGATGAAAACCTCTCCGGACTACTCTGTAGTGGATGGCTAACACTGAAATACCTTTATGGTACCAAACACTGAGAAGGCAGAGGCAAATCTTCATTGTGGCAGAACTGAAAACTGAAACAATTTTGGAAAGTCCTTTCTCTGTAGGACACGATGATTCTGTAGAGGATCATCAGTATGAAGGGTCTCCCCAACATGCTGATGCTCTGAGAAATGTCATAATTGATGTTAGTCTCCCAGGCCATCATTATCCAGCTGTGTGTAAGAGCGAGGACAAGTTTCAGTTGTCAGAAAAGATTTACGTGGAACATGTATTTTAAAGTGAAATGAAGAAATTTGGAATATGTAAATTATGTTAATTAGGTATATTGGTAGTGCAAAATTTGTGTCTCCTCAGTAAACAGAAAATATTTTCAAGCAAAGTATAAATCAAGTCATATGTTCTTTACCTAATCTATGATTTCAATGATTAAATATCTTGTTACTACTAAAGTAGTATGGTAATTTATAATACTATGGTGAAATTTGAACTGATGCCATTTTAACATCCTAGAATCACAAATATATCCTACTCATTAAACACTGATAGTAGATGAAGTTAGACATTACTGGATGTAAATTAAGTTTAAAAACATCCTCACCACATACTGCTCAAACTTCATTACTGCTATATAAAAATGGTAATATGATGTAGATTTTTTCTGATTTTTAAGCTTTCAACTATCACATGGAATTTATTTATTTATTTATTTATTTATTTATTTATTTATTTATTTTTGGCTGCATTGGGTCTTCTTGCTGTGCATGGGCTTCCCCTAGTTGCAGTGAGTGGGGGTTACTCTTTATTGCAGCACATGGGCTTCTCACTGTGGTGGTTTCTCTTGTTGCGGAGCACAGGCTCTAGGTGTGCAGGCTTCAGTAGTTGTGCCACGCGGGCTCAGTAGTTGTGGCTCCCGGGGTCTAGAGCGCAGGCTCAGTAGTTGTGGCGCACGGGCTTAGTTGCTCTGTGGCATGTGGGATCTTCCCGGACCAGGGCTTGAACCTGTGTCCCCTGCATTGGCAGGAGGATTCTTAACCACAGCACCACCAGGGAAGCCCCTACACATGGAATTTAGATAGCACAAATAAATATGATATCCTATTGAGAATGCTGTGCTTCAATAAATATCAAGGTGTCAATTATATTGTCTCTAATAAATAATTTAATAAACTTTAAATATTGAGTGTTTTTATGGCTACATTAAAATTTATATTTACAGTATTGCTTATCATTAATGTGATTTTATTTTATTTTGACTTTACAACTACTCTTATCTTGTTGTTGAATTTAAAAATGTGGAAATACAACCTCATATTTATTTGTGCCTTGATTTAGAAATTGTGATTTTATTTTAAATCTGTGGGAAATTTTAGATAGTTTCTTTATATTTTAAAAAGATCACTCCACAGAATTTTTGTATCAATATTTGTTATCACAATTGGAAAGATAGCTTGTCCTTATTCTTCAAAGCTAGGTCATATATGTCAAATGCCAGCATCCCACACATCAGTTTAGTTAATTCTAATCCATGTGTGTAGAAGAAAGAAAATTATATTTGATGTTAAGTATTATAAATTCTTCCACCATTCCATAAAATATCATAGACAAGTAGGAAATTGTTTTATTTTTATTCGCTCTGGGAAAATAGGAAATATATGGACAAAAAAATCCAATAGTGGGGCTTAGTTATTTAATAGTTATTGATTTAGCTTGGATTTTCATTTCTCTCTCAACCACTTTAAGAATTATATTTATTTTACCTTTAAATCCAGGTCTCCCAGTTCTTTCCACCTACTTTATAACACTTTATTAGGATCTATTCTGGTAACAGTGCTTCGTTCTGAACTACTTTACAAATTATCTTTATTATCATTTAAATTTCAGTTTTCCAATACTATTCAGTGAGCACATATCACTTTGCCCTGATTTGCTCTAATAGTCCATAAGATAATTTTGGAACAAGTCTAATGTTATGCCTGAAATGAACTTCGGCCTTCCCTATTTGCAAAAATGTAACACATGATTCTACCTGTACATTCAAAAGTACATTTTGAAAAAACTTGTACATTAATTATATGTACTGCTCACATTTCTGTGCATTTCTGAGTTATTATAAAAATAAAAAATTTAAATTTGGGAAGTGACATAGAAATAAATTGAAGCAGAATATAAATAACAAAATACTTATACAATTATCATAATATAATCTACTTTGGTATAGCTTAACATCATTTATGTGAATTTTCTAAGTCGTTGAGAATGTCCACCTGTAGCTAGATATTTCATTCAGGGTACACACTACTACAAATAATATTTTTTGAAAGCACATGTTGTATAAAGATTTAGGGAGAATATGAAGGCTTTTATTATTTCATGAAATATTCAATATATAAGGGTCATAGCACATATACAGAAACAATAAATACAAAAAAATCATAACCAAAATAAATAATTTAATGAATTTTTAAGTGGATTTTTAAGAGAAATACCATTACATGGAGGGAGACCTATGAAAAAATATGTAGAAGTGGGCTCTTTATCAGGGTCATGAATAAAGGATTATCTAGAAAATCACATGTCCTTGCTTTGTAGGAATTTAAAGGTCAGTCTGGTTCAAAAGTCTATTTTCATTTTCACTCTATTCTGCTGCATGTCCACCAAGTCTCCCTTCAGCTATTTGTTTGAATACCTCCAATGACAGGCAACTTTATACCTCCTAGGACAGCCAATTTTAACTGTATAGTTTTTAATAGAATCACTTCAATAGAGTATATCTCCTTACAGACTGTGTATAGTTATGTGTGTGTGTATGTGTGTGTGTGTGTGTGTGTGTGTGTGTATATATATATATATATATATAGTTATATATAATTAAAAATTCTAACCACACACAGAAAATTTTGAAATAAATTATTAACTGTTCCAAAGAGATTGATTCATGAAAGGGGAGGCATTATATGTAAACACACAAACTCACAAGCACATTTAAACAGTTATACAATGTAGATGTGTTGTTAAAATCATTTACACATGTCCATTCCGTTTGAGAAAAAAGATTTTCAAAAACTATTACCCACATATTTACAGGCAACTTAGACTGAATTTTTAAAAATTCATTATGAGATTACAGACAAAAAATAGAATCCATTTTGAATGTAGTCAGAAGCTATCAAGATTTTAATATATTCTAAGCCAAAAGAGAAACCCCATAGTTTCCTCTATTATTTAAGTTATGATAGTGTAAATTTCCAAATACTAACATTTAAACAGACTTATTACTTATGCTTTTAGTCCCTGAATATTTTAAACAGACAGGATATGACATTTTGGTAAGATCCCATCACTAAAAGTCCTTTAGCTGCCATTGAACCAGTCAGTGATCTGCTAGAGAATTCTAAGTTGCTTTGATTTTATGAAAGAGCCACCTAGTTTTTGAGAACTTCCTCTTAGTGTAACTGAGCAGAACGCTATGGGGCCTTCCCTGGCAGACCACCCTCCATTTCCTCTTCC
Source organism: Aethalodelphis obliquidens (assembly GCF_003676395.1). Classification (NCBI taxonomy): domain Eukaryota; kingdom Metazoa; phylum Chordata; class Mammalia; order Artiodactyla; family Delphinidae; genus Aethalodelphis; species Aethalodelphis obliquidens. The sequence continues at coordinate 21,265,354 of NW_020837959.1, read as the reverse complement.
TGTCTCTTTTTGTAGAAAAGCTGCAGTCTCCCAGGGCTCCCCTGAGTCACAAAAGCCTGGCTCAAGAAAAAAGATTGAAAGGATGTGAACATGTAGTGACAAAAGTAGCAGTTGGGCCAGGAGAACAGGTAACAATTTAAACAGTAAATCAGCCATATTGCAGTCACAGAATCTTTAGTTCTTCCTTGAAGTACATAGATAACAGTATCTGATGCACATTCTGAAGTTGTTTTATAGATACTAAAACCCCAACAAATGGAGGAAGTTAACTGCATGATGACAATGAACACATAACCCTCAGATGGGCTGGAACCTGAGGATTGATAATGTGACACTGTGACACTGCCCTGTTACTTCACCATCAACCAATCGTGCATGAGCTGATCATGCACCCTGTGACTCCCCTCCCTCACCTTGCCCTTAAAAACTCTTCCTTGAAAGCCACTGGGAGTTTGGGTTTTTCTGGGCATCAGCTGCCCACAGTCTTCCTTTGGCACCTACAATAAATGCTGCACTTTCTTCACTATAACTTGGGTCAGTAGGTTGGCTTTACTGCCCACAGGCGAAGGGACCCAAGTTTGGTTTGGTAACATCAGGAGATAAAACTGATGATACATACACACACACACACACACACACATATATGTATATATCTATTGATATATGCATATATATAATCTACCTGCTTATTTAAAGAAAAACAACAATTTTATGTAATTTCTCTGAAAGGATATTACATTCCAAATTTATTTTCTCTGATTTGTAATACAATATATGAATGATAGACAAGTAATTTCATTTTCAACAAAACAAAAATATTTTAATAAAATATTTATTAATTACCTACTCCATAAATGTCATGCTGCTATATTAAACAGGCTACAAAAATGACTAAACCATAATTCCTATCTTGGAAAGTTAAACATAATCAGAAGTATTAAAATGATTGCCATATATTATGAACTACATAATTGTTTTGTAGAGTTGAAAGGGCTGAATTTAATGTCCATTTGGTTTTGTCACCGGGTGGATGTGCTTTGTAAGAAAATAGCTTCAGCGGAAGAGGTCAACGGAAGACCCGGACCAGCAATCTCGGTCCGCTCTAGTAAGCAAAGAATTGCAAACTACCACATTAAGCTTAAGCACAAAGCAAAGTTTATTTAAGCGCAGGTACACTCTCAGAGAGGGAAAGAGCGAGAGCGGGCTGTTTCAGCGAAGTGAAGCAAGCCCAAAGCAAAGTTTATCAAAGCAAAGGTACACTCTCAGAGAGAGGGCGAGTGGGCTGTTTCTGCGAATTGAAAGTAGCATTCCTGTACAGGCTTAAGGGCGCTTTTAAGGAGCATTTTGCAGGGAGGCGGGGGTGAGTGACAGGAAATCATTATTTGATTAACAGTCCTGAGCTATGCAACAAGTTTACTGCTGTGCATGCTCTCACCCTTGAATCACTAAGAAATGCCCACTCGGGGGGGTCAAAACCACAGGTAGATTTTATTATAATTATGGTATAATGAGTTTGGGTTAACTATAGGTTATACGCCTGTCTGGTCTGGGCATGTGCAGCCCGGGGAAGTCCTCTCGTGTTACCGTGCCCCTCTTTATTAGGATAAGCTGCCCACCACACGACCATAGTTTCGACCATTCTGGGTGCGGTCAAGGGGGAGTCCCCAGATGGTTGGGTATGGCTCGATTTCTTCTTCTTGTCTTTCTCGTCACTGTCACCTCCTCGCTGCTAATGTCTGACTAACTACCAAACAGTTTTACAAAAAGATCTTTAGAAATGGCATTCACTCTAGGCAAAAATGATGAGACAATTTCCTAGAAGAATGTCACAATTCAATTGCTTATTAAAATTCAGTGGATTTTTGACCAAGATAACTATTTTTAAATGACTACTTTTCCTTCACCCCGGATTTAAGAAACTTAAAAACAGTAAACATTTGGTAAAGTCCCCTGGTGTACAGTAGGGGCTCAATGATCCTTTGCTTTATTAGTAGACTAAATGACTACTTAGGATATTGGACATCTTCATCCAGAAACAAATACATTTTTTAAAAATTAAGTAAAAGGTAGTCATAAATGTTCACATCTCTGGAAAAAAAATGCAACATTGCACACATTTTTAAATGAAAGACTTTAATTTAGCATTGTTACTACAGGTTAATGAGTATAGCTATAGGCTTTCTAATTTTAAGAATTCTCTGTAAGATTTCTTATTGTCTTTTAATAAACCACATCCATAAAAATATAAGATTATGCTGAGAAAATTGTAAGATATCCTATCTTTCACCCAGTGCTAGTCAAATTATAGTCATGTAGCAAAGCACTTGGAAAGAAGCATACACACTTTTGAATCTTGGTCTGGAAAACCAAACCAAAAAATGACAACATAGGTTACATCTTCAACTAATGCTTACATAAGTTAGAGCTTTCAAAATAAATGTTATTAGTTAAATATTATTTAAATATTGTTCCTTTTTTAAAATGATGATAAAAAGAAAATTACAAATATTTTGGAAAATTTTCAGAGAAGAAAATTGAATGTAACCTCTTAATATTACAAAACAATGATGCTCTCAGACGACAAGTGATATGTGCTTCTCAAGTTAGTTGAGAAGGTTTATATTGGTCATGTCATAGAAAATATTAAATATTGGGAAGAAAGTAACTGTGATACTGGAATGTGACAGACAGTGATAGAGTTCAGGGAACCAGGGCACTGACTGATACGTGAAAGATGCAGCCAGGCTTAAATGCTTAAAAATGAGAAGATACCCATGTTTTAAGCATTGCCATAAAAGGGACTCCATTACTTATTGCTAGAAATTTTATCCAGATTGGTAAAAAGTGAAAGAATGAGATCTAAAAAAATGCTCATATAGAACAATAGCTGTCTCAACTTCCTGAAGAAACTGAGGCATAGATCATCTAGTTACTCTGTTTGCAATTCCTACTTTATATCATGATACTTCATTCTTGATTCACTATGTTCCCCAAACCTTTCATATTTATGCTGCCCTTTCCTACTTCAGGGCTTTAGACAAGTATTTCTCTCTTCTGCGAACATTTTTCTTTCCACTTTTGACATGGTTGGTTGCGCGGATTATAGACTTTAAAAAAAAAAAAAAAAAAAAAGCCTTATCCTCAAAGAGTTCTTGCTTGAAAATCCTATTTTTCCCACAAATGCTCTAGCAATAGGGTTTTTGGAATAAGTTTTTGGAATAAGTTTTGTTTTTTGAATCAGTTCAAATAAAGACAATTTCTGAGAATTAACATTTTAAGGAGATTCTAGGCAAGTCAATGGTGACAATTTTGTGGAAAGGAAGCTTTGGGAGAACTTCACACCTAGTCTCTTCATTACAAAGGGCTTCATACTTGCTGAGTTACAGCCACTGGATCTGTGAGAATGTTAGTTTTCAACTAACTACTGACTACTTTGGGTTTGAAGAAAGAGAGATGACAGTCAGACAAGTGAAAATGTCAAAAGCTCACAGTTCTTGCAAAGATTTAGCCTTTTTTTCTTGAATATACACTCCTTGGATTGTTGCAAGCCTTAGCTAATTTTCAGAGATGTGAAAAAGTTGACTTTGATTATTTTTGCCAGTATTCTCCTCACTTTTATAGTGGTACAGATTTTTATGATTCCTTACATTGCTACCCCTGAAGTGCTTCTTGATTTCATAAAACTTCCAATGAACACCTGCGAAGATTGTATTTAATTTTTTTCATTAAGAATAGAAACCACTTATGGTAAACTGGTTCCAAAAGCATTTGAGGGAATTATATTGTTCATCAGAAAGTTTTTTTTTAAAAGTATGTTTGGATAAGATTTCTAGGTTAGATACAAATCTTGTTAATCTACTAAAAGGCAATAAAAGAAACAAATGACTTTGGGGTTATATGTTTTTTGCAAATAAGAAATTTATAGGTTAACCTATAACTTAACAGTCATCTGGGCTTTAAACAAATAATAAACAGCTGAGTCAAACACACAAAGTCTTCTGGAAATTTTTTTTAATTCATAAATTAGCCTCTTAAACATATATATTTTGGCCTGACCTCCCACATTTCCTCTCTCTCCTCCTTCATTTCTTCATTCTATATAGAAATTAGTTTTCCAGTCTTACTAATATATCTTTACTGATTCACACTTACATTATGTAACCTAAAATCATTTGTAAGGAAGAAGAAATGTATGCAGAAACATACTGTCATTCATAAAATAAGGTTACATTCTTAATTAAAATTATTCTTAAGTATTTTGATAAGTAAAATCCATAACGCTATGATGTATGTTAATGTTTTTCATTACTTATAATTCACTTATAATGTAAGTAGTATATAAACAATTTTCTAAGAAATGACTAGATAAAGTCTCAATACAAGTCTCTTAAGTACTTTTAGTACTGATGAACAAAAAAAATCACTGGGAAATATATTCATTTATATTTTTTATAAAATCTACAGTATAAAAGTGAACTTCATGATTTTAAACAGTTTAATTTAAATTTAGAAAATGTAATACTTGTGAAATTTTATTAAGTACAGTTTTAAATGATGATTTATAGTGTCAACTGAAAGAAATGCACAACTTAAAGGTTGAGAATTATGTTTTATTTGTCAGACAAAACTGAGGACTTAAGCCTGGACACAGCCTCTCAGATAGCTCTGAGATACTGCTCCAAAGAGGTAAGGGAGAAGCCAGGATATACGTGAGTTTTTGTAACAAAGACCAGGGAGTTGAAACTTCCAAAAATTACTGTTAATTAAAGAAAACCAGATATCTCGAGTTAATGAATTTAGCACTTTTCTATGTATGGGAAGATGCAAGTGTCTGGGCTCATTGAAATCATTCCTTTGATATGCACCTTAGCTCTCTAGGGCCAGCATCCTGTTCTTTTCCTATCCTGAATGCCCTGCCCTCTTGGATGCACAGTCTGTGGTGGCTGCAGTGGCTGAGGGCTTGGCAGTAGCCAGCCCATTTGTCTCCATCCTGAGTTCCCTTAGGGCTCTCCATGGGGGGCAGGAGGGCTGTAGTAGTTTGATGGCTGCAACATCCTTTGTTTACTGATAAGGCAGGCAACATTTTTCATTCACAGCAGCATAAGACACTAACTAGAATATAATTGTTTTTGCATTAAAATTTCTTCATGTTATAAAATGTTTTAGACTAAACAATCAAACATATAATTAAGATTTCTTTACATAGAAAGAATAATTTTAAAATGAGCTAGTAATAATTGAGACACTCAAGGACATTTTTCTTTTCTTTTTTCAAAAAGGTTCATTTTTCTCTTCTCTCCCTATCCAGATGTAACTGCATCCTCATGCAGGTATGATCCTGTATACTAATTAGTCGCCCCAAGGTCTCTACTAGACTTGACTCTGTCTCCAGAGCTGTCAGACAAATTAACAACTGGGATTGTAGTTTACATATAAAGGACTGTAACCTACTTTTTTTTTTTTTTTTCCCGGTACTCGGGCCTCTTACTGTTGCGGCCTCTCTCGTTGCGGAGCACAGGCTCTGGACGCGCAGGCTCAGCGGCCATGGCTCACGGGCCCAGCCGCTCCGCGGCATATGGGATCTTCCCGGACCGGGTCACGAACTCGCGTCCCCTGCATCGGCAGGCGGACTCTCAACCACTGTGCCACCAGGGAAGCCCTGTAACCTCCTTTTAAAAGCTTACACATTCTGATATTAATGCTGATGAACCACTTTTAAAATAACTTGAAGTATCATCTACTGAAGAAAGTTTTAGTTAGCTACTATTTAAACAACAAACACACTGATATGCATTTTGTTGTTGTAAGGACAGTGCAAGCATTTGGTGAATATGTACATTTTTCCTGTATGATCTTCTTTAAATATGTCTGAGATTAATTATTATGTTTTACATTGATGAATTAGCAGATAGAGATATTTTAAAGAATCAGTTTTCTGGAACACCATTATGAAGTGGCATACTCTGCTAGACGGAATCATCTTATGTGAATCTTTTCCCTGTCCCAGGGTGTTATTAATCTGTACTCTGTAAAGAGCTCAACATATTATGTGTAATATTACATGATCCAAGCACTGGCATTATAATGTACCCTCAGTGTGTTTATAATGTCTACAACAAAATATTATTGTGAAACTTTAAAAAATTAATGCTTTAGGATTTCCTATACTTAAAAATGTACATTAAATAGTTTGAAAAGCATAAATTGGCTCAGAGAGGGGAACTAGTAGTTCTTTGTAAAAAGAAATATGTATAGTATAAACAAAAATAGTATGGATGAAAAAGCAGATGTGTACCACATATTAGATACTATATAAACCAGTTCAATGAAAAATTATTTTAGCAGAAATAAAGTGTTGGAGGAAAAAAGGAGATCAGTAAAAATCAAATGGGAATAAACCAGATGACACTGGATTAGAGTTGGATTCTTTACTATGATATTATATTTAGATATATGTCTATATATATATTTTTTTCCACTGTCCAAAAAATCTTCTGTGCTTTGCCTATTTATCTCTCCTTTTCCTCTAACCCCTAAAAACCGATAATCTTTTTTACTGTCTCCATAATTTTGCCTTTTCTAGAATGTTATATAGTGAAAATCATACAGTATCTGGCATGAATTTGGGAAAATTCTCTGTCTTTATTGCTTCAAATTTTTTTGCTTCCCAGTCCTCTGGTCTCCCATTTTGTATACATTATACCTTATTTAGGTTTCCCACAGTTCTTGGTCATTCTGTTTTGATTTTTTTTTTTGTCTTTTTTTTTTTTTTTTGCTCTTTGCCTTTCATTTTGAAATTTTTTTTTGAGATATCCTCAGGTCAGTTATTCTTTCCTTAGTCTTGTGGAGTCTGCTAATGAGCCCATCAAAGGTATTCTTCATCAGTGTTTTGGATTTCTGACATTTATTTTTTGATTCTTCCTTAGAAATTTCATCTCTCTGTTTACAATGGTCATCTGTTCCTGTATGCTTCTGTTTTATCCATTAGGCCCCTTAACATATTAATCATAGATATTTTAAATTCCCAGTCTGATAATTCCAATGACCCTGTCATATCTGAGTGTGGTTGTGATGCTTACTCTTTCTCTTCAAACTGTGTTTTTGCCTTTTAGTATTCCTTGTAGTTTTTTTCTCAATTACCAGACATTATGTACTTGTTAAAAGTAGGTTTGGTAAACAGGCCTTTAGTAATGTAGTGATGAGGTGTGGGTAGATAGGAAGCATCCTTTTTTCTTACAATTAGGTTGCAGTCTTTTAATGAATTTGTGCCTCTGGACTGTGAACATTACACATGTTTCTCAGTCCCCCCACCTCCCTCCCCTTAGGTGGGACAGTATGGTTAGAGTGAGCTGAAGTTAGATATTCCCTTTCTCCCACTTTGAAGGCTAGATTGAGCTGGAGTTATCTCCTTTCTGCCAAGTCACTTACACTCTTAATTATCCCTCTCAAGTAGCCTCTGGTAAAATAATTTCTCTATAGGACAGGCCTTGTTAAGAAGAACACAGTGTTCTGGCATATTTCAAAATGGTTATTTTCCCCTCCCCCCTACTGGAAAGAAAAAAAATATATCTGATATTCACTGTGGGAACTTATTTGATCTTCTGGAGGTAAAAATACAAAAGTGTGGGTCCTCCCCTATGACTGTGTCTCCCTGGAATTTTTAACTCTCAGAGTTGTCCACACTGATCCTACAGCAATTTATCAATTACAGTTTAGGTTTTCTGACCCTGGCATCAGTTCCCTTAGAAATTTCTTCCTGTGGATTTCTGTTCAACTTTTTGTGATTCTCTCTGCTTGCCTGTCTCTTGAATCTGGGGTTCAGAAGTTTGCCCTGTAAACTCACTTCTCTGATGGATTTTAAGAAGGGTTGTTGATTTTTTAGTTCGTTCAGCTTTTTACTTGTCTTTAGGATGTAGTGCTGATTTTTGAGCTCTTTACATGCTGGACCAGAAACCAGAAGTTCCTCTTTGGGTTTTTAAATTCCCAGAAGTAAGTAAGAAAAGACAGGTAAGGAGTTGATTAGGATTTAATGTTGACTGGAAGTACCTTCAGCTTATACTCAGCACCCACACTGTCTAGGTCTACACAAGAAACTAACCATAGCATTTTAGGTTTCCCTCCTAAAATCTAGAATCCTTTTCACATCCTGAGATTATTCACTCATTTCTTTGGCTTAGAAATCTGAAAGGCAATCTTAATGCACTTTTTATTTTCCAGGATCTAATCTAGTATACCACATTGTATGTAGTCATAATGTCTTCTTAGTTTGTTCTGGTCTGTAGCAATTTTTCTTTGTCTTTCATGATCATGAAAATCTTGTAGAGTACCTCTCAGAAACTTTGTAGGATGTCTCCCTATCTGAATTTGGCTGATATATTCCTCGTGATTATATCAAGGTATGGAAATTTGAAAAAATACCAAAAAAGTGATTTTCTCTTTATATCAATTCAGGGGATACATGCTATCATCATAACTTATCACTTTAATTGCTAACCTTGATCACCTGGTCCAGGTAGTATCTTAATATGATAGTTTCTCCACTGTAGAGAAACTCCATTCCCTTTTGCATACACTATTCTTTCAAACCTAGTCATTAATCCCAGTCTACACTTAAGGAAGTAGACTCCCAAATGGGGAATATCTCTGTAAATTATAAATTAGTTATAATTTTCTATATAGAATATTTGTCCCTCCTTTGGTATTTACATATTATTCAATTAGTTACTTATTTTAACATGAAGTCATGGAAATTTATTTTATTCTTTGACTCATAATCCAAAAGACATCTGTCCAAACCCATAGAATGTACAACACCAAGAGTGAACCCTAACGTAAACTATGGTCTTGGGTGATAATGATGTTTCAGGGTAGATTCATCAATCATAATAAACGTACTACTGTGGTGGAGTATGTTAATAATGAGGGAGGCTATGCATATGTGGGAGCAAAATATATATGGGGAATCTCTTTACCTTCTGCTCAATTTTCCTGTGAACCTACAACTGCTCTAAAAAGTGAAGTATTTAAAAAAAATAACTGAAAAATCGAAGACTGTTTTGATACTGCTACACCTAGTGACATGCTAGTGGAATTCTCATGGAGCGCTTCTCTCTGTTAATAATAAGGCAAATCTTCACTAGAGAATGCATGTGTCTCTTTTCTATTTTCCACATGGAACACTGACAGATGGCTGCCATTGGCTCAGCCATCTTATGAAAGTGAGGTAGTAAGCAGAAGGAAAATTTGAAGACACATTTTCAGACTACACAACCAAAGCAGCAGCTGCCTAGCTGCTAGTTATAATAGTTAAGTAAGTGTTAGTTGGATTTTCTTTTATTTGCAGTCAAATTCATTGTTTTAGAAGATATTTCAACCAAGAAGAGAAGGAATGACCATCAAGTCACCTAAGTACACATACAGAAAATTTCATAAAACAGGAAAAATTTAAAGGATAGAAAATGCATCACATGGTGGCAAATGAAGAAATTTCTAACAAGTTATTTTTGTGTTGGTGCCACAATAATATTCCTTCATAACAGGAATATTATTCTGAATAATAAACATTGTTCACAGTGAAACTGGTTAAATCATACATGATCATCGTTAAGTTCCTTAGGTTACATTGGATTTTTCTCTCTAAATTCCCACAATTTAGAATGATTTTTGAATTGCATAAAAGCCAGTTGTTTTCCAGTTTGCATCAAAATGGAAGTATATCAAGATCTGAAATACAAAAACACTAAAACTATCATGTGTTACAAATATACTTTATGAAATGATAGAAGAAGAGTAGTAAAATTCAGTGTACTTCAAAATTTCTATGTAAAATAGATTAAAACCCACATTTCTAGCCTAGGCTTCTGATAAACAAATGACAAGTATCATCACAACATTAATGGAAAATATAAATAAAAATAAAAAGGCGAAACAAAAAAGCTAGTGAATTGTAGACGTAAGTTGGAAGTTCACAAAATTCCTGTATCTGTGAATTTTAATTGTTTCTCTAATTAAATGAACATTTTCATCATCATAACACTATGTCAACTTCTCTCAAACACTTGAAAAATATCAATAACTGCTCCTCTTTCAATTGTTTGTTTTTCAAGTCAGGTAAAAGGAAAATACGTAAGGTTTTGGTATGTCATGCAAACATGACCTGCCTGTCAATCACATGCATATGTAAAAGAACATTTATATAATGGGATGGGGACATTAAACTTCTTTCTGAAAAAGTGACCCAGCTCTGACATGCCTTTGCATCATTACACCCGCAGTAGAGAGGAATATTTATTTGATTGGGCCACAGGGAGTACTGGGCATTTCTTCCTTTGCCTTAATAGGAATAAAGTAGAAAGTAACTATTTAGAAGGTTCTAAATTCAACTTATACTGGAGTTTTGTGTCTTAATTGTACTCTGTTCTTGCTTTTTGTTTTAAAGAGTAGTTGACCCTAAAGCATTTAGAAACCCTGGATCTTTGACTCAATTACTTTTAGAATACTGCCAAAATCTTTTCTTAGTACTTAACTTTAGTCTACAATTATTTTGAAAGCTCTCAGAAAACTAGTCTGGGATAATTGTAATACATTATAAAATAGCAATTTCCAATTTTAAGATATGTTATTATTTTAGTATTATAGTAATACAGTTTTAATTAATAACTTTAGTGTGTAAAAATCATGCATTGCTCACAAAAGCTATTTATTTGTATAACTCACGTAATTGCGATATCTTTATATCCACAATCTCTGTAAAAATTTGAGGGGACTTTGAGTGAATAAAGTGCACCATCTAAACACACAGCAGTGGAAAATGATTATACAATTAATCTTGGATTTTGCTGTTAAATGTTTAAGCACCTCAATCAATTCTAAGCTTCCAACAAGTCATGGACAAAATAAATTTATGCTAGAGTGTATGCATCTCATTTTATGAAAAAAATGTGATAACATTATTTTGTCAAGAGATAAGACATTTTAACTGAGAATTATATATGTATGTGTATTTCACACATTCCAACAACAAAAAAAGTTAAATACAATTGACTGAGTTTTCAAAACATGATAGTATAGAACATACAGAAACGTCCAACTTAAGAGTATGTCTTAGATCTTCAAGAAAAAGGCAAAGGCATTTTATGAAAAAAAGCTAGTCATCGCTCCTTAGGTATCTGTACTGACAATTGTGAATATTATCTTCATAGCGGTAGGAAAAAAGATAGTAATGGTAAAAGAAATTAGTGATTAATATTTTTCAGCATGGCTATGTCTAGAATTATTTATAAGATTTGATTTTAAACACTACACATTTATTTTATGATGACAGCATTAAATGTGGCAGCAGAATGTTGGAGCCTACTTTTCATTCTACTTGAACACTGATCTGTGAGAAAGCTGCAGCAGCAATGTTAATCAATGCATAAAGCTAGGACTACCATTCCATAATTCACCAGGATAGAGACAAGAAATGGTGGACCCAGCGTTAATATGTGGCTGCATTCATCCAGATTGAAGTCAGTTTAATTTGAGCAGAAGCTGAGTAGATCATTTATCAGGATTGAATGTATTACTATAATTCATTGCTGTGATTGTAGGGAAACAGCAGTAGTATAGATGTGTGGCTGTAACTCTTAGTGACATAACCTGGCTGGTTGCTTTCCACAGTGCTATTTTCAGCTAGAACAGTCTTTCTCTCAGAAATTTCAGTATAACATTGACTTTTTTAAAAAATAAAGTCAGATAAACAAAACATCATCTTCCAGAACATATTGAGAAAGATTAAAAGTCTGTCAATTCCTTTGGAAATAAAAGAATCACTTGTAAGTTAAATATATTATACTGATCACTGATCCTCCCCTTTCTTCATAAACCATTTTTTTTTCTTTCCAGGATAAGAAAAACTCTGGCCTCGTACATTCCTTAATATTTCATAGCTTCTTGGAAAATTTAAACATTGATCCAGGTTTGCCTATGGTATTTAATATTGAAATCCTGAACTCTAGGGGTTACTTATTTTTCTTCCATCAGACCAAGTCCCTTCCATCAGTTAAGTGGAAGTGATTCGAAATTATTAAATATATTTCTTTTCCTATTCTTATTTGCTTAAAATAGAATTAAAACAATGATATGATTTTGAATTACATAAGTTAATTTCAGAAACTCTTCAGTACTTCTAAATACCCCCTTAAGAGCATTAATTTTTAAATCACCTTGGAAATCATATAAATAATAAATACAGGCACTTTGCTAGTTTATCTTGCTTTGTATATTTTTCATACTCTGACTCATACATTCATAAAAGGCTTATTAAGAAGTTGCCCTTTGCAAACATAATTTTTAATTTGTATTTTAATACAAAACATAAAAAATTACAATTTTAACCATTTTTAAGTGTCCAGTTCAGTGTCATTAAGTGCATTCACAGTGTTGTGAAATGGGATGCACATTTGAAATGATTAAATTAATCAATTTCAAATCCATTCTATCTTTCTCTGACATTTTAACCATTATCTTCTATATGGATCCATAACTTTCTCTTCATCTCACTAGTCCAGGTCCCTAGTTGCCTTTAACTTGGATATTTATAACAGGTTTTTTACTTTGCTCTGACTAGAGCTTCACTACTCTTCAGCTCTTCCTATTAACAGAGTTTTTTTAAAAAAGAAAATTCAAGCATGTATCAATTCTATTTTAAAATCTTCGTCAATAGATTCACTCTCTAGAACCTAGAACATCTGAATTCTACCATACTATCTACCTTTAGAATCCTGAATGATTTTACAAGTTTCATTGTCCATCCCTCTCCCAATCACATTTCACTTTTCACCCTCACTGGTCTACTTGAGTTAGTGTGCCTTACTGTTTTAGTAGTCCTTGAATTTGCACAGGCTTTTCACTCTGCTGGAATAGTCAATTACCCTCATTAAACCTGTAGTTATCCTTAAGTGCTTTGCGTAGCATTCATTTTGAACACTTCCCTGAGTTAAATCCTCCTCCCACTCAAGTGCAATTTTAGGTTATACATACACATACTAGTGTATCTGCCTTGTAATATGTTTGCAGTTATGTCTTGGCATGACTTTGGATGGATAATTATTGCTTTTATTCATTCATTGGAAAAATACTGGATTTCCCTGGTGGCTCAATTGTTAAGAATCCGCCTGTCAAAGCAGGGGACATGGGTTGGATCCCTTGTCCGGGAAGATCCCACATGCCACGGAACAACTAAGCCCGTGAGCCACAGCTACTGAGCCTGCACTCTAGAGCCCACAAGCCACAACTGCTGAAGCCCATGCACCTACAGCCTGTGCTCTACAACAAGAGAAGCCACTGCTATGAGAAGACTTCCTACAGCAACGAAGGATAGCCCCAGCTCACTGGAACTAGAGAAAGCCCACGTGCAGCAACTAAAACCCAATGCAGCCGAAAATTAATTAATTAATTTTAAAAAACTTATTAGAAACCAGGTACTGAGGATTCAAGGGTGCACACATTCTACTCATGCAGAAAGTTATTAAATAAACAATGACAAGGCCATGTGCTAAATATTCTAATAGAGCTTTAGGACGGGTCCTATAAAAATATTGAGAGAGTAGGTCTGTATAAGACATCTTAGATAATTACATAGGAAAAGAAATTATATGAGTTAGACTTAGAAATATAAGTAGGAACTACGTTGTTAGAAAGGGTAAAAGGAAAACAAATGTGAATACATTTATAGAGGTGTAACTATCTGGGTATATTTAGGTATGCTTGTATATCCATATAATGCCTGTTAATTTTGTACTCTATCCTATAAGATGGATTTTGCCATGCATACTCTTCAGAGAAAGCCAGAAGTACAAGGATCATGTGAAGCCCCAGGCTCTTTAAGTTCAAGCTTATTGTTTCTTTGAGCTATTACTATTATCTGAAAACTTCAGTAAGCTTCTTGTATTTGATTTGGTTGCTATTAATTCCATTTGACAATAACTGCAAATTTGTCTGAGGAACTTCTCAGATTGAAACAGAAAGGAAGGGAGCAGGGCACAACCTTTAAAAGAATAACATAGCCATTGAGGATATGACATAAAACTGGTTAGAACCAACTAGGTCCAAGATGGTGGAAGATTCAGCTTCCAGTATACCTTGAGCCTCATTATACACTCTTGTAATACATTAGCATATGCTAAATTACACACCCACCAGTGCCATGACAGTTCCTAGGCTGACCATAAAAGGTCAAAAAGTGGGCCATGACCCAGTTGCTGGAAATCTCCACCGCTTCTCCAAAATAGCTGGAATAATCCTTCTACTCATTAGCCTATGAAATTACCCAGCCCATGAAAACTAACCACCCCATATTTTGGGGGCTCTCGTCTTCTGAGATAGCCCACACTCTGTCTGTGGAGTGTGTTTCTCCCTTGGCCCCTGGCTGCTCTTGCCTTTTGAGACAGACTGCATTCTGTCTATGGAATGTGTATCTCTCTAAATAAATCCACTTCCTACCTATCACTTTATCTCTCACTGAATTCTTTCTGTGATGAGACATAAAGAACCTTGAGCTTCATTAAGTCTTAAGACCAAGTGTGTGATCTCAACTAAAAGACAGTGCGTTCAAGTCCCAGTCTGGGTTCTTGCCGGGTTCAGGTCCCAGCCCGTGGGTTCAAGTCCCACCTGAGTTGTGCAGTTTCAAGATCTGTTATATTTTGCTCCTTTGCCTCTTTTGCATGTATCTTGGAAATGAAAGGCTTTGATGGGAGATCCTCATCCTTTATCTAATATTTGCTATGTGGCCCTTTGGTCAATTTAGAAGCATTAACAATAGCTATGAAAGACATGATCTTAATCTGATCATAGCTGCAGATTGAGTTGAATTTTGGACTTCAAGATTTTTTACAACTTTAAAGGCTATCAGCTTTTCCAATATAACCACATCCTAAATTTCTGGAACTTCTCTATTACTATTCTCTTTCCAAACAAGTTATTTTAAGCCCATATCTTTTTGTAATATCTTGTAAAACATAGTCAGTAACAATAACAATCAACACACACTACATAATGTTCTGTATTTGAATTTCCTCCCTTGAAGCACTATGATCAATCTCAAATAGTAGTTCTTAAATTATAATAAAGATTAAACTAAAATGTAGATTAAATTGACTTCAAATTATGACTAATATAAAATATTGTTTATTTAAAGAAATATATTTTAAATGTCAAAATATTCAGCTTAATAGATTCAACAGTCTTTGCCACGTGAATGTATTCCCTTCTATGGTAGAGAATCACTACATAAAATTCTTAGGAACTGAAGTGAAATTCCTACATTTAAAGAGTCTAGGATGAAATGTTCAAGGGCTTAGGTATTAATATTTATAAAAATTTGGTGGTTTGGGCTCTGGGACTATAAGATAAAAAAGTCTAACAGTGTAATACAAGGACCCAATCTGTGTCTAAGATTTTAGGCCGTGGATTGATTTGGGAAACATCAATCAAAAAACCATCCTAGAGCCATAAGAATTTCAAACAGGAAAGCCATGAAGGGTGGCCTGAATGGGATCAAAATGTTTTGGTGGGAGAAATCAATTATTCTGAAATTGATATAACGGTAGCTTATGTTTTAACTGTGATCTAGAGCTGGAATGAGAATTTGAAGAAAAATGACACAGATTCAAAATTACATTGCTCAGTAGCTGCATGCAGGGGTCATCAAAAATAATTATAGGGACTGTGTGATGGTTAATTTTAGGGGTCAACTTGGCTAGCTATATAGTACCCAGTTCTTTGGTCAAATTCAGTCTAGATGCTGCTGTGAAGATACTTTTTAGATGTGATTAATATTTAAATCAATAGACTTTGAATAAAACAGATTACTCTCCAAATTGTTGGTGGGACTCATTTAATCAATTGAAAACTTTAACTTGACTAGTCAAAATATTTAATCAATTGAAAAAGAGTGAAAACTTTGTACTCAAGACTGGAACATAAAAAAAACATGCTTGGAAAAATTAATAGAATATATCTATCTCTCTATATATATATATCAATAGGATATGTATTCCATTGATTCTACTTCTTTAGGTAACGCTAACTCATATGGACTAACTTTACAAAATGTATTAAATAAATTAAAAATTTTACAATAGCTGTTTCATCTAAATTAAGAGTCATTTTCAAAGTATGTGACCTTAAACTTTTACTGGTTGAAATATAATGGCTGATTCACATATAGATTCAAAATCTTTAACAAATTATATCAAGTGAAATATCTAACAGACACCCAATATACAGATCCTATTCTGTTTGTCAGCCTATAACACTGAAATTTCAGATAATGCAGTGAAATTCTATAAATGTGGATGTATAGTGAACTTAAATGGAATGATAAAATGAACAATTTGGTGAGATTGGAGGGCTAATAGGAGAAGTACTATAAAGTAGTACTAAATGATAAGAGAAGAGAAATAAATTAAATATAACAGAAAGTGAATGATGAAAACCAATGATAAATTGAAATGCATAAATTCTTCTGCTGCGATATCAGCAAGGACAGTTTGAATCCTTGTTTACAAAAGAGAAAAAAAACTTTAAACAAAATCTTGTCTATTTTGAAAATGTAGAACCAAAAACAGAAAGGAAACTGACATCAATTTAATGCCTACTATGTGCCTAAAATGTATGATTTGAAAGAAAATACTGTAGTGCATTTGCATGAAACTAGAAAATAATAGTATCTTGAAAGAAAATTCTGAAAGTTTCCATAAAATGTATTTATAATATTTAATCCCTAAATGAAATCGTGCATGGAACAAAAATGAAAGATACTCTAAATCTGCCACTTTAAATTTATCACTCTAAAATCTGATAATATACAAATTAATGTTTTTAATTGCTTCCATACCCAGCTGAATTTGAAATATGCTTTAATAAATTTATTAATCTTCTGAGACCAACTATAGTTCTTTATTGCCTTTACTTCTTAGACAAATTTATATATTTTCTGTGAAATTAATAAATAGCCTACAGCAAAAGGGGAGTTTTACACTGATATCCTTATGACATAAATTAATTATGATGAATCATCACACTAGTAGTTTTTTTTTTTACACCTGAAGCTGAAGTGTTAACAAATGGAGCAGAACTGATAAACTTGAGGGAAGAAAGGCCGTTAATTATAGTCCAGCCTAACAAGTAGGTATGGGGCTTCAGGTACACAGCTGGCATCAAAAGGAATCAAAGTGGTTACTAAATCTTCTACTGAGAATGCAGAAAAACACCAAACATTCTAAGTAAAAATTTGCAGAAAAATATCCTGAGCTAACACTCTAAGAAGAAATGAAAGAGGAAGAATCTAGTTATATGTAAACTAAAACTCAGAAGTGTCAAAGTGTTCACATTATTAAATATTTCAATATTTCACATAGTAGATCCAATAATCTAGAACCAAAATTTAAAATAAAACAGAACATATATATTTAAGCCTTTTAGAGTAAAGAAAATGTGTAAAATGGTATATCAAGAAGAAATCTCCTTTCATCAGGGACCTCACTTTGGCTTCTCCAAAACAACAATTTTAGATGCAATATTAATATCCCTGGACTATGGTAAAGAAATTTTTCCTAAAAAAATTAAAACCGTAACTCATCCAATCTATCTTATTCCATCTGATAGCCATTCTTTTTTAAATTATAAGGTATCAAGTGACACTTCTCCTTTTGAACTGAAAACTATTGTTAAAAATCAAATCAGAGGACCAAAATCCCTAAGTAAATATGAGCTCATGTGGATGCCAGCTTTAAAGTCAGCCTCATTCCTGTTGGGATTGTTAAGAGGTGGCCATTTTCTAATCAGCAACCAAATTTGTCCCCCATCAGGCAATAAGAGAGAGATGAATTCCTGATGACATGGAGTGAGGTGCTGAGTGGCTATTCCAAACAGATTGTAATGTTAGATTTATTAAGGAAAGGGGGGTTTTAGAACTGTCAGGGAGGAAGAAATTTTCCTCTACCCTTCTAGGTTCTTCTGGTTGGTCTAAGAATTAAATTGACACGAGCTAGATTAATTGGGGAATATTTTTTTAAAAGTTAAATAATATGTATCCATGGAAGAGACCCAGGACAACCGAGTAACTCAACAAAATGGCCAAAACACTCACCTTAAACTGTCAACTTCAACTAAAGACAGAAGAGGATGTTGGGGGTAGTGGTTTGGGAATTCAAATGGGAGGAAGGCAACTCACATGGAAGTGGAAAGCAAATGTTTGCTTGGCCATACAGAGACAGTGGGACAGAGTGTACTCTGATCTCCAGGCCCTGCCGAATTTCCCCCATCACACCTAGACCACATTCTTTGCAGATATCTCTGGTAATAGTTCTATTCGGAAATAGATCCTCTATAAGGTACATTCTTTCAGGCAGTTAGGGGAAAGGTCAAATGTTCTTCCTGAGGCATCTGAACCTTGAAAATAATCAGCTTAAGTCTTCATGCTAGAGACCCTTTTGGGTGGCAGATTTTGCTCCCCCACAGAACCACCCATCTTCTTTCTTCCACCCAGATGCTGAGAGCATTTCATTAGAGAAATGTTTCAAAGTCACTGAGCCCTCAGAAAACATAGTGCTGCTGGAATATGGAGAAAAAGTCAACCAGAAGATTGCAGCCTGCCATCTCATTTATTCTCATGCCAGGTATAAAAAATGGGTATCTTGGAATGACATAGGATTAAGAAACTTTGCTATTAACTCCCCTGCCCAGGAAGTCCTTCTGCTCAGCAAGGGATAGAGAAGAGATTGTCCATAGCAGGAGGTGATTAGACCTCGAAAAGGTGGAGCAGAGACATGTTATAGAAATGAGCAATATGATGGCAACAGGGTGCTAAAAATTGTTTTATGCACCCCATGGGGTTCTATGACTCAGATTATGGTAGTCATTAGTCACATAAATAGTCATAACTAATAGACAGCAGATTAATTAGCAACATCTTCTATTCATGTAAGGAGACCTTATGTTTTTTCCCCTCTCTTCTCTTAGTATCACCATTTTAAGAAAGATTAAATTTTCTAAGAGCCAGAAGATAGCCCACCTTTTTCTGTCTCCTGGTCACAATTCTAGTTTTTACTAGGTCAGGGGAAAAATGAGTTTTGAATTAGATACGACACAATACATATTAAAAGGCAAATAAATGTATACAAATGGCACAAAGTAACTGAAAGACTATGGAATCTGGATAAGAGGTGGTTAACAGAACCTCTTTCCAGTGGTGAAGTGAACACCTGCATTATAACAGCAATTTTTGAAAACTAAATAAAGGTTTTTTTCTTGTTTATACTATATATCTCAAAGATGTCTCAATAAAAAAATATGTATATAATATTAGTACTGGGGATGCTCTTCCAGCAGTTTTGCTATGCTGTATAGAACCAGTTTAAGGAATTACCAGGCTTGATTTTTCACTCTATCTTAAAGAGAATATAAATAAAACACAACCACTAATTTATGCAACATTATTTTTGTGGCAAACATAGAAGTTTTCTTTTAAAAACCTCTAATTATTCAGGTGAATAATACAAATCAGTAACTCTTTTACTAATTTAGAGCATTATTCTCAAAGCACAGAGATGATGTGGCTGGGGCAGAGGATTTACTTTGTATCTAATGGTTTAGCTTTTTAAATTCACAGGAACTGCATCTCACAGATTTTCATTTTGGATCATCTGCCAAATGCTTCTGTACCTCCCATGTAATTGAATGATTCAGAAAATTCTCAGAGATTCTTAGCATGATTCATTATTCCACTTTTAACTTTCTTGGATTTAAATATGGAGCTTAAGATAGCCATTTCTATTCTCTTTCCATATTTATTATCATAATAATCAGTGAATAGGCAAGTGTATGCTTTGCCATCTATTCTCTCTATAGCAATTTTCATAACTTACAAAAACATGAAAATGGTTTCTTCCATGATATCTATTTTTGATTAAATAACATCTTGGATAAAAGATAAGAGTCAAATTAATAATATGCTATGTCTTTGTTTATCTTTTTTCAGTACTTTGGATAGTATAGAGTTTAGAGAGGTTTGTAGCCCAGGGATTTTAGCCCGATTTTAAAATGAGAAATTATGGAGTCTTAAAAAAAGTGATCTCTGAAATTAACAATCAGCATTTGAATGCAGTGTTTTGCTTTAATTCCTCTCTTTTGAGATCCTAGGACTGAACATGTCATAAATTTACATCAGAGAGTGTAATGTCGATGTATGCTTGTTTGCTCTTCCCAGATAATTTGTTGTTTTAATTTATATCAAAGATTATAAGCAAGGATCTTGAAATGCTGTTGACAGCATTATTTAAAATCTGTCATTGCTCTCAAGCACTATCATAAATAATCACATACATATTTCACATTTAGATTAGGAACACTTTTGTAATCTTGGAATATTTATTATATTTTGAGTTTATTCCAAGGAAATTATAATAGTTCCATGTGAATCTAGAAAATGAAGATTGGTATGCATTACTCAAGTAACATCATTGCATATTTATAATTTCATTTTTATAATTCCCATAATAATTGACTTCATATGAAAACAGTGAGTATTGGTGGGACAAATTTATCCCCTCGCTTGAGTAGGTTACTTTATTTGAAGGATTGCTGAGCACATTATTCTTACTGCTTTCAGCCAATGGAAATAGAAGACTTAGTTGGGTACCATTCATTATTGCAAACATAGTGCCTATAGATTAGACATGCAAAACCATGTAGTCTTACACCTTTTATTCTCCCTTCTGACATAATCTATATTCCATATACACCAATGAGAACCAGAAACATATAGCTTAACTCTAAGATCTGAACTGCAGTAACATCTGTGAGATAGTTCTTCTTACAGAAATATGTCCTAAATAGATTTAGAAGCAGATTGAACCTTCCTAAGATAGGCGTATGACTAATTAAATGAAAATACATCATTCTATCTCTCTCCTTTGAAAACTTACATTGATTAGGAAAGAACTGCAAGATATTAGAGGAAAAGTTCCAAATCATTCAAAATAAAAACAAGCAATCCTTAAATAATAGTATTAAAATTATTTACACAATTGTATTGATTTGAAATCAATAATGATCATGTGAATACCTCTCTAACAGTTGAGAAAAATTTTTAGTTGCAACACTTGTTAAATTAGCTAGAAAAAAATTCAAAATGAGTCTTTTCAGTGCTGCAAGATGTACAAACATGATATTTTATTTTAGGAAATATTTGTTCATAGTAAATTGAGGTATGTTAATATTCACTTTCCAACCAAGTAGTTCAAATTAGTTCATATTTATAAATATCTGTATTTATTTATTTTTTCCTTTTCTGACTGATGCTTGCTTTTGTAGCTGAAACTTTTAAAAATTGTGTCAATATGATAAATGGCTCAAATTTGTTTATAAGTTTAGTTATTTGTAATCATTATATTAAATAGATAATATTGATACATTTCTATTTTGGAGTGAGTCTAATACTGTCATAGTTTTGTGTTTATTATAAATAAAATTGGAGAATCTAAATATCTAATAGATCACTAAGGAAATATGAGGTAAATAATCACAGTATATATAGTATTAATTTTTACTTAATACTTTAAATACTTCAATTATATGTAGAGAATAATAACTTTTCTAAAAAATTGCTTTTTATCTAATCTTAGGATAATTTTTTTAAATGAAGGAAAATGTCATTGAAACAAACTGAAATACGACAAGAGTTTAAAGCTAAATTTTCTTGTATACTCAATAGTTTTTCTTCTTTGGAATCTCACTCTTGTAATTCAAAGTTTTTTGTCCTCAGACATGCTAAAATGTATCTAAAGAATTAGTACATCACTTAACAATTTATTGGACACCTACTGTACTGATTTTGTTTTGTTGCTGTAACAAATTGCCAGAAACTTAGTGGCTTAAAATACGCACTAAAACAGATTTATTATCTAAAGATCTTGGAAAGGAGGTGCCTGAAAAATGGACTTCACTAGGCTTAATTCAAGGAGTGGGCAAGGTTGTTTTTCTTTCTGGAGTCTCTTGGTGAGAATCATTCCTTGCCTTTGTTTTTAGAGGATGGTCCTCTTCCAGCAATAGCAAATGATGCCTGCTTCTATTTTCAAATCTTCTCTGATGATCTGCTTCCCTCTTAAAAGGACGCTTGTGATTATATTGGGACCACCCACATATTCCAGAATAATTGCTCCAGCTGAAGATCCTAAACTTAATCAAGTATGCATAGTCCCTTTTGCCATATTCAAAATTCCTGACGATTAGGATATAAATATCTTTGGAGAGTCATTAGTCTGCTTACCCCACTGTAAAAAATACTTGGAACATAATCGAAAACAAAAGTGAAGTGGTCCATAGAACTTGAAGGCCAGAGGACAATGCAAATATTGAAAATGGGATATTAGTAATGAGAGTAAGATATATGGGATAAATTTCCAAATGTGGGAAAAATTCAGATCTTGATGGTTCTTTAAATCATTTAAAAAATATTTTATCTTCAGGGCTATTTATGATCTTAGGAGAGAATCCTAAGCTTTATGAATATTGCTCTCATTGCAAAGTAGAGAATGGAGTAAAGACATGACAGAGCTAATACTGTTATAGTTGTAGATGGTTGTTTTCATACATGTAAGAATTAACTATACAACAAACAAGCTTGTTATCAGATGATGGAGAAAAAGATTAAAGGAATGTTAAAAATGGAAGCAGTATGAAATATATATTTGGGGGAGTGTGAGAGCAACATAACACAAATATTTGAAGAGAGCTGCCAGATATTATTAAGGGCCAGATGGTAGTCAATAAGCATGACCTTGTAGAGGCACTTGTAAAGCATTCTTCAGTAGTACCTATCAGCTTGGGTTTAAGACAGGGTCAGGCATTGCCAGACAACTCTGTTAAAAAATAATCTTGCAAGGAAATTTATAATGTATACATAAAAATGGTTGAAGTAAATAGACTATACAAGCTTAGCTGAGTACAAGGAAGAAAAGGCTGACAGGTTCTTATGGAGACAAAAAAAAGTAGAGAGAGAAGAGCATTAGTTCCAGTGAGACTCATGACAGTTGCATTGGGAGTAATCACCAAGTAATTTGAATTAATAGGAGGATGTCCTTATAAAACACAGTCTTCAACTCACCTTATGAAAGGTATACAATTGCCAAGTTAAACATTCTATTATGTGACCAAAGAATGGGATAGAAAAGAGAGTCTAGAGATTAAAGAAAGACATTAAACTGAGAAATTGGGTGCTTAAATGTTCAATATCTGGTGGAGAAATATGTTGCCATTTATATCTCTTTTACTAGTTCTAGGACATAAAACAATAAGTAAAGCTGTTTTTTAATTACATCATCTTTTCTGGATTACTCTTCTTTCATTCTCATTCTGAATGCTCATTCAAACCCTTTCCCTGCCTACACTGAAAAATCTACTTTATAATTTGAAATATTTGCTTTTATATATCTAAGATTTAAAAAATGCTTGTTCTCATAGTTATATGCCTCCTTTTTTCCCTACTAGCTAATTTAAAATATCTCTATTAAAGTATATTCAAGGAGGTAGCTGACTTTTTAGTAAAAACTTTGAAACACAATTTGGCCTGTAGGTTTCCCCTGCTTTTCTCCGATATTTCACCCATGGATTTTTCTGACATATCCCCTATTATTAGAAAAATGGAAGACAAAAATAATAGGTGGATAAGTAGAAACTGTTCAAAAAATATCAGCAGGTCTCCTAGCTTTGTACTGACCAGGAATGCAGACAAGAAGAAAAAAGTTTCCTGCAGAGGATAGGATTATTGGAAAAGGGAGAGGATTCATGGAGGTCAATAAAAATATGTAGTAAATCCAAGTAGACAGAGTTAAGGAGCTTTTGTCAATCCGTAAGTAAAAAGTAAATGGCAAATGATCTGTTAGCACAGTAAAGACTATAGGATGTCAGAGGAAGATTTGTTATTTTAGTCACAAAAATATCACAGAGAAAATAGGACCTGAGTGCTATATGGAAGGAAAGCTACACTGAATGGGTTTCTAGTGTGGGATATGATATGTACTATGATTACGTCTTAGTATCTGCTATATTACTTGTGATTTTCACTGATTAATACATTACCGAAGGTGAAAAATGAAAGACTTCTGCATCAATATATGAATCTGTATGTTGAAATTGTTTATATCTTTCAGAATTTTGTGGCTAGTATCTTCTCAAATTAACTTATATATTATTTTTTACATGAATTTTGCTTACTTTGGGCCAGATCATGACCTTCCTTACCAGATAATAAATACTTATTTAATATACTTTGGAAGATTTACAGATATTATTTTGGTTGCATGCTTATAATTTCATGTACATCAGGTAACCAATGATTAATCATAATAAAATGAGATTAGGGAAGTATAATGATGATAATGAACTTAGTAGTTAGAGCAAGAGTAAGTACTAAAATCCTAGATTCTTTGAAATTGATGTGGACATCTCCAGGATTAGTCTTTTTTTTATATATATATATATGGAATTAAAATTTTTTTAGAGTTACTTACTCCTCATTATTGGAAGTAAACCTGAGCCCCAGCCCCAAAGAACTTAGTTCAAGTTCTAGTGGTGTCATTTAGTAGTTTTATAAGGTTAAATTATTTATTTTCTCAGAGCCTCAGCTTCTTTATTCATGAAAAAAATCACCATTGATGTGCAACCATCATACTTCTCAATATTTTAAAATAAGGTATAAAACTTCTAAGAAGATTAAATATTCATATCTACCCAACATGCATGCTTTCTCTGGAGGCAAATAACTGGGTAACCTCTATTATGATCATAAGACTTCTTAGTGAGCAAAACATAAGGAAAGCTGGTTATAGAATTTTCTCAGTGTAGCGTATTTGTCTACAGCAAATGATATATTTACCACTTTGAACTGATAGTTTATTTTACTCAGTTTATTTCTTGAAGTAGAGCAGATAATTGATTTTAAAAAATCCATTGTTTGGATGGACTTTTAAATAAATTTTCTCTCTCTCTCTCTCTCTCTATATATATATGTATATACACACACACACACACACACACACATACATGTACGTATATATTTTTTCATTTCCATAATTACCTAAGGACTTGACAGTAATACTTGACACCTTCATATAAAGAAGAGTGGGTATTTTTAAAATAGGAAATGCCTTGTTTAATTAATAGAGAGCCATAAAAATTAACAAAACACACTTGAAAAAAAGTCCAACCATAAAGTGCTAAATTAGGTATCTGAGAAGGGTTATAAAATATTAGATGCTTCAATATAATGATTTAAACATAAGAGCACACTCAGTAACCAGATTCAGAGATCACCTAGTTCATAAATTCTAGTAATAGAGCATGGGTAATAACTTCTGAAACACTATAGTACATGTCAGAACAACTTGATTTCTGTAGGCAGAACTATTAATGTACTTTGATGAAAGAGGATATAAAGGGAAAATTGTACAAAGTAGTCTTTAGTTGCAAGTAAAACAATAATATGAATGCACAACTGTGGAACTAGACATCATACAAGTTTGAAATTTGGGTCTTCTGAAAAATTCCCTGAGGTATGGTCTTTGCCTTATCCAGCCAGTATTTCTGTAAACACTCAACAAATATTCATAAGTTGCTTATAAATGGTGACAACAGACACAAGATTAGTATATTCAAAACTGTCAGAAAAGGAGGTGCTTCCAAGAACATATATAAAAAAAAAATCTGTCTGTGAAAATTGAAGAAATCTCTAACCCAGCAGAATTGTTACTCTTTTAACCATGGATTATCATTGAGTGATAAATCCCTATGGGGAATTTGTAAGCCATGGCTCCATAAATAATATTGTCATTATTTTCTATCTTCCTTGTCCTAACAAACTAGACTTCTTCTAAATGTATCTCTTGGCATCTTTCTGTCAAAATATAATTGTGACAGCCATGAAAATCAATGTGTGAATTAGAAGTGAAACAAATTTTACAAAATCTAATGAGAAAACAGATTTGGAGAGACATAAAATAATTAGGGGAAATAATAATACCAAAGCATAAGAAGACAGAACAACTTTTTTATTGGGTCTTCAAAATTTGGTGCTTGGTGATAGAAGAAAAAATTTTCTGGAGTATTTTTCACTCTGAGTAGTGTCACTAGTTCTTGACACTAGGCCACACGATGTACTATGAATTATACAAATTTTATTTCTCTGGTTATTTTATTGGTTCTATCTATAATAACAAAGTTTTCCAGAAGAAAAAGGAATAAAAAAATTAAGGTATTATATCATTTCAAAAATTGACTTTCAGAACATGTTTTGCTTGAAAATTTTGAGTTAAAAAATTCTAAAGATGTTAGTTATTAATTTTATTCTGATTTCTAGCATAATTAACTGGCTATTGAAAAGCTGGATCATCAGAATCCTGTGGTACATGGCATTTGTTTTAAGGCTTTGTAAAAACTGGATTTTCACACTGAATGTACTTGTGACAAAAGATATAAAATGACATTAGTCCTCATGTGTCTATCTAACCTGTTCTGTGACCAACTTATCCTAGCTCCTACCTCAAGAGTCTTAAAGTTAGGTGGCAGCTCTCATAGATTTTAAGTACTTGATCTGTGCCCATGAAATGTGCAGCTTTGGTTTCCAAGATTCCCTTAAGCAATAGATATATAATTCCCTCCACAGATTTTTTTTTTATAATGGTGGAGGCCCTAATGGCTTTTAATAGTCTGACTTGTGCCTACTTAAATTTTGATTTTGATGGTCAAAACAATTCACGTTTTTTGACTTATTTCCCCAAGTCCCCCATTGATTTATGCATGGACTTGTCTCGAGGATTTGTGAGTCCCCTAACTGCTGTCACCTGTTGTGGACACTGGAATTCCTACTTCTTGAATCCCTAAATGGCTGCCACCCACTGCAGACTCCCACTATAACTACTTTGAAAATCTCATGGGGGCCCAGAACCATTCCGGGAACAATCTTTTTTAAACAACATTTGTTTGGATCGGAGAGCTGCATGCAAGGGAGAGGAGCTCAAATACGAGAGTGACACTGAGAGGAAGAGTGAACTCAAAGCGTTCAGAAGGCGCCTTGCCTGTGAGTATCCTCCTGCAGACCATTAGCAGTAGGCTTAGGATCCCACCCTCTTGACCAAAAACTGTTAAGGAATAATTAATAAAGACTATTTAGGGAATACAAACAAACTTTATTAAACACTTCTTAAACAGCACTGCAAAATAAGACAGAAGGTTTCTTTTATAGGATAAAGAGTATGGAACAAGGAAGAAAAAAAAATCTGATTGGTTGGGACTACACAATAAGTGTAAAGCCCAGAGTTAGCTTGGCGTTTGGGGACTGGATGACTGAATATACTGTGTTTCTTTTCAAGCACAGCATTTATTGGAACACAAAAGTTTGGTTTGCTGATATGGGAGCCTGGGCAGGAGAAATTTATTTCAACACTAGTAAGTACGTTTCATTTGAGAAAAAGTTTTCTTTAGGGCATTTACTCTATATGGAGTCATGCAGGTGATTCCTATGATGTATCCTACATATTAAGTGCTTCTACAATTCCAGCCAGGGCTTTGCCACAGAGTCAGATCAATCCCTGCTCCCAAAGCCAGTTATTATAGTTATTATAATGTTGGAAAGGTGATTCTGGAATTTCAGTAGTTATGCATATTAAATGGATATTTGGCTCAGTATATCCTGCCTGAAATCGATTTTCTTAGCACTGTACAATTATTACTGATATAGTTAATACTTTAAGAACACTGCAGAAGTAGAAGTATCATTGTTAGGTAAGAGAAAATTCTAACTATGATAAGTCAATTTATAAAATGAAGAATTTAGAGTTTTGCATAATACTCTGGTCAAATATATCAATTGATATAATATTAAATACAGTGGGGATGACTTTCCAGGGTTAAACTATGGGGGTTTAACCCTAGTATTAACTTTGTGATAATTACACTTTCAAAAATCATGAGCTACCCTTTCAAAGGAGGAGATGGTATGTAGATTAATTCGTGTGTCAAATGATGACAAATTCCCAAACCACAAAATATTATAACTGAAAATATTCACTAGTAAAAAATAATTTAAAAGCTTTTGATCAGATAAAGAGTGTAGAAACAGTTTTTGTAAAAGCTGAATTGCATATAATTGGTTAGAATACCAAGATCCTTGACAAATTCAGAAGAGCAAAGACATGTAAGAAAAGGAAATCTATTTGGTATAGCTTTGCTTGCCCTAGTAACTACCAAAAGCTCAATTTCGTGACCTGCACTGGACAAAAAGGAATCATTTGGATTTAGAGACACAAGTACAACTAAAGACAAATTTCATTCCAATAAGCTCTTCTAGTATGTTTCCAACAAGAAAATCGCTAGATTTTGTAAAGGATCTTTTATTAGGATTTCAAAATTCTGAAGATTTCCAGAGTCGTTCCTGTTATAAGTAATGATATATTTTGGAACAATTTGAAAATTGGTTGTCTTTTTATCAGTTTGATTTATTTTGATTCTTTGATAGTCTCCCATGTCCTCAGGTGTATGATGCTCTTGTTAATTATTTGAGACAGAATACTGAATTTGAAGGCCATTAACTTTGATTTTCTCTCTTTCTATTTTGATATAGTGTTTTTCACAGCACGTAATTATACTTTAGGCTTGATCAGGCAAAACTTCCTAAATAAGGAAAACTTTTAAAATATTTGAAGTTGGAGAGAAACACAGCAGTTGAAACCACAGAGACTAGAATAAGACATTACTACTCGACTAACATTTGCCTTGGTGATCAGCATCTTAGAATCATTTTGTGGTGAGCAGTATAACAGTGATCCTCTCACTTTCAGTGCTATAAGATGTAAAATCATGATATTTAGGGGATGACACAAAATATTCCTTCCTTCCCAAAGCTAAAGACACCAAAGGGCAGCGGAAAGCTAAAGCTTTTTTTCAAAATTAAGCTTACAAAATTATTTTTGTTTTTATAAACCTAAACTTATTTAATCATTAAGTTTAAAAGCTCTTTAAAGAGTGCTTAGTCCCATTTAAATATCGAGTTAAATATCTTAAAAGTATTTAAAACTACATTCATTAACTCAATTCCATTTTAAGTATTTCAATTTTCTGACAATAAAGAAAATCTCCTAAGTACTAAATACTGCTATAAAATTTAATAAAATAACCTTGCAAATAAGAGAACCATTAAGCCTCTTCACATATTTCAATATGTTGGGAATAAACACTGTAAGATTTCAGCTTAAGATAATCTTACACTTATTAATCTATTACAAATTCCAAATTACTCATAATGTTGTTACTCTAAACAGGCCTAACTTCATATACACATTTTAAGTACATAAAATACAAAATATGCACAAGCACTTTCCCATCAAAATTATTAATTTTTTTATTATTTTAAAACCTTCTATATCTTTAAGCCTCTCAAATTTTCTGTTATTGGATATTTTATTACCAAAATTTTGACTGAGACATGGAGCTTTACATACCCAGAGCCATTCTTCTGAACACAAACTAAGGAGGACATTAATTATGGTAGCTCTAGTAATTTGGCATTACCTTCTCAACTCTCTGCAGGCAAAAGATATATAATAGGATATTGTCTTCAGTCAAGCTCTCACTAAATGATTTAGTCTGGGCTGTCGATTATATACCAATTGATGTTGTTATTTTGAAGCTTATAGCTTGTTAATAAATGACATTTCTAAATGCTTAGAATGTGCCAGTTCTCAGTGTCTGGTCTGTCTTGGGGGCAACATTCAGTGACCAATGGATGGCACTTTCTGACATTCTCCATTGGAGGCCAGGGGAAAGCTCTAGCAAGTCATTCACCAAACACTATGTTATAAGTTCAATTCTTCTTGCATTGACAACCT
This sequence comes from Aethalodelphis obliquidens, assembly GCF_003676395.1. Lineage (NCBI taxonomy): Eukaryota > Metazoa > Chordata > Mammalia > Artiodactyla > Delphinidae > Aethalodelphis > Aethalodelphis obliquidens. The sequence goes on along the minus strand of NW_020837959.1, from coordinate 21,235,430 downwards.
ATAATAATGAATAATTATGAGTGCAAGATTTATACTAAGATTTGCACTAGACAAATCATTCCTGTATTTCATTTAATTTCTAAGAATATTAGTACTCAAATTTTTCATCTATTCAAATTATTTTAAGTTCATTAAATCTTATCTTCCTTTGGATTTAGTTTTCTCTATTTCCCCCTCCCCCCCAAGTTTTCTAAGGCAGAAGTTTTGGTTACTGATTTAAGACCTTTCTCCTTTTTTAACAGAGGCATTTTCAGATATAAATTTCCCTCTGAGCACTAATTTTGCTGCATCCTATAAGTGTTGGTTTATTGTTTTTTTTAATTAATTATAAATAGTTTCCTAATTTCCTTCATGATTTCTTATTAATTTTAGTTTGAGTTGAATTTTGACCTATATTGTTGCAGTAATAGGAAAGGCTCATTTTCTGGTTAATGTGTATAATCACAGTCTATTATTAACAATGTATCTCAATGATCTTTTTTTATGTTTCCTTTTATTCTCTACCTAGAGATATTATGCTCAGAGAGCAAAATAATAAAATTCAATTTTAAAATGGCATTCCATTAGACTCATTGTTTCCTTCATGTATAATAGGTCCTTGACTTTAACTATAATGTTTTTTGTTGTTTTGTTTTGTTTATAAAGGTGAATATAATCATTACAATCAAACTAAAAAGCAGGAGGAAAAATATCTTACAATAACAACAGCTATATGAAACTTTAGTTTGAATTTTCCTGATCATGCAAAAATGTCTAATTAAAATTTAATTAGTATATGTTCCAATTTGCCCTTATTAATTGTCCAAAATAATTATATGACATATTTAACTGAAATTTATATTTTTATGTTAATCGGTGACAATGTCTCAAAATAAATAATTTCTGATTTTAATTTCCAGATGAATTCTGTGCTTGCACATTATAATGAGACACCCTTTCAGAAGTGTGTCCAGAGAAAACCTAAAGAATTTTAAACACAATTATACACTCTAGTGTGTTGTTTAAGCCTTGTTTCAATAAGACTCTAAATATAATTTTTAAACTGCTGATTGAATTCCCTTCAATTATCCTACATCTAGTCAAGTTTTATAATTTTATTTTTATTTGTCTCTTTTCCCATGCATTATAGGAATAATCCATTAGAGGGCAGGACCTAATTAATTAGAATCTTCAGGGAGTAATATGAACATTCCATTTAAATTCTGCTTACTTAAAGACTAATTAGAAAGTCCCTTTTTTTGTTTCTATGCTCTGGGGGGAAAGAAAAACACTCAGAGAATACTTTAATGGCTACAGAAAATATAATTTATAAATTATGTATGATAATTAAATTATATTTTCTTTCTGTGATCATTCTTAACATTACTTTTACAGAATAAAGGAGCTTAAAATTTATATATATGAATGCATAAAATTAGTTTATTAATAATTAACAAATGCTATTTGATTCTCGTAGCATTTTTTACATCAAAATAATATTTGAATCAACAGCTGTGTTTGAATATTTTTCACTTAGATAAACACTTAATTTGAATTTTTACCTTTTAAAAATAATTGTTACAATTCCTATTATAATTTCAGATATATAATTGGCACTCAGTGAAAAGTGAGCTTACAATTTTTAATTTAAATGGATCTAGAGATCTTATGACTTAACATTTTAAATAGGGGTATGTGAACATGCCAAAACTATTCTATCCCACTGCCATAAATTTGAAGCAAGGTGTTACTTCAGTCAGTGTGGACCTATGGTTAAAAGTAGATGGGTCAAGTTACAAAATCTATACACAAGAAAATAACTGTATTTATTAAAAACATAGTGAAAGACAGAGTGATCTGATTATATGTATAGAAAATCATTAACCAATATCATAAATATTTAGAAGCTTAATATTTATTTTAGCTGCTTCCATGTATGAGTCTATGTAAATGCTATGTCTTTTACATATTATTAAATTGTCAACAGTTTTTTTTAAATGCATTTAGATTGTGTAAACTGTTAGCCCATAAATAAGAGCCATTTAAGTAACTGTTCTTAGTTTATCTGATTAGTTTTAGGTAGTTAACACCATATTGACTTACCAAGATGCAGTTCTCAGTGATAATAACCATACTCTCTAAAAACGACGTATTTTTCTTATGCTTAAACTAATACATTTTTCAACTGTTAAGTAACATTGAAATGATATCACTTGGATTTGTAATCAGAGATAAAATAAAAAGAAATTAAGTGAAAAATTAAATAGGAGAGGCAGGGTAATGAACAGCAGTCTAAGGAATATATCTTTTCTCTTTGCTCAACTGACACGAGGATCTAGAGGATTGCCCTCCAAACTTAAGATTACAGTGACGTATCTTTGTCTTGCATTGGACTTGGGTTTCTTACTTAAGAAATTATGATATTGGATTTGATTTTCAATAAGATTTTTTGTATAATTTATTACATAACTACTTGTACTCTGTAGTTGCTTATAACAAAAGTTTATTTGAGGGTATTCATTACTTTTATTACCATTTTAAATTTTCCCATATTTTATGAATTTGTTATGCTTAATTCTGAATGAAATCACCAGGTAAGTGGAACTGCCATGCTTTTAACAGGTGAAGATAAATAAAAACACTTGAGACATCTTATGCTGTTTTGTGTTAAAAGTAAAGGGATTATAGTGGTGCCAGCATTATATTAAGAACAAATGATTACATTCTCCATGACAGGTTTAAAGAAATACAATTATTAGGATATCAAAAAATATAAGATCAAGATGCTGGTGTTGATCATTGGTCTGAAAAATGCTGAAATGTGGAAAAATGAGGAAGACAGAGAACTGAGCTAAGAGAGATTGTCCTAGTGGAGCTGCCTGCATTGTAGATGTTTGGTGGGTGAGAGATATATAGTTTTTCTGAGAGAGTTATATGGACATGAGTGTAGGTTTATTGGTATTCAATGGTCTTATCTGAGAGGGTCATATACCAGGTAAGGAGAGGTTGAATTCCAAATGGAATGGAAATGACCACACATGTCCATAAGTAGCTAAGCTCTGGACACACTTCCTGCACTAGCACCTGTGCGTGGAGGCTTCCCCAGACCCTCCAGAAGTCAGCAACGCCTCCTTATGAGAGAGCTAGATTTTGTATGCCTGTCATATAGAGAAAACAAATCCCAGGCCAGTGATATACAAAGAATCAGCAAATCAACAGATGATTATAGGTAGTTATGCTAGAAAAACCAGTAAACAAATACATTTTTATTTCAGAACAAATGAGATCCACAAAGACCAAGGGCGCAATGATACAGCATAATATGTCTCCTTTATCCCACTCAGAGCTATCGGGACCATATATATCCAGCCTTCATGGGAAGAATAAGAGGGATTAAGATATTATGTTGACATTTTAAAGAGACACTAAGTCTATTACCATAAACTAAAATATCTTAATAATCAACATTATATAGGCAGCTATTGGAAGCAGGTTGAGATATCAATAAAGGAGACCATTTATCAGGAAAAAAAAGTTGTTCAACAGAGCATGGTTGATAACAGTTACTGGAAAAAATAAGACCACATCATATTTATGCTTCAACAAATTGAGATTTTGAAACAAATTTATGTGCCTTATGTATATATATATATATATATATATATATACACACACATATATATTCATATATATACATACATCTATAGATATGTGTGTGTAAGGTAACCATTTTTCTACCTGTCTGCTCCTTAAAAATTTCTACAGATATTAGAATATATATAACAGACATTCTAATTGATATAATACACATAAAATTAATGAATTTATAAAATTTTATGAATTTTATATTGCATAATAAATATAAATTTACTATATTAAAATGTATATGATAAAATAGTCATAATAATTGAAATTATGCTATTATTTCATTGTTACTTGTATGAGAAGAGCAGCGGCATCGCTCTCTAACGTAGGACATGTTTTATCTTCATTCAAACTGCAAGCAGATTTGCCATGGGGACATCCTGCCAGACCAAGGGTGTAAAACTCAAAAAGCTTTAAATCCCTGTAGATTTTGTCTGGTTTATCCTCATCTTCAAGGTCATAATTATTCAAAAACCTGAGAAATATATTACCTAAGGGACTGATAGAAATCATATAGTCTACTCACTTTAATACTAAAAGGTTTACTTTCTTATGAAATTAGAAACTTTCACAAAAACTAAAACCAACAGAAGAGATGTATTCAAGCAAAGTTAATAAAAATGCCCTACAGCTATGATCTGTAAGATTGGAGTCGATGGGAATTGAATGCGTCACTTTACACTATCTTGCAGTACTCACATCTTTTGAATTTTTAAAGTTGAAATAAAACCTAACCTGAAACTTTACCTTTGAATGTCAGTGGAAGACATTTTAAATCTTTTATAACTGTGTACTTTCAGATTTCTAAATAAAGTGAGACAGAGATTTTAAACAAAATAATTTTCAGCTACTTTATTATTAAAATATTGTTTTAACCATAATTATGAAGAAAGATAAGCTACTATGTTTTACATTAAATTATAATTAATCCTTAAAAATAATCTCTTTCCATCATGAATTTTCCCAATAATGATAGTATAGGAAGCAACAGTAATGCAAATGTGTGATTTAGAAGTTTTTTCTTCTCAGTTCAATTATTCAATCTGCAACTATTTTCTGATTGTCCACTACTCTTAGGCATAATGAATGTGGCAGTAGAAAAATTATTTCTTCGGTCTTCCAACTGGGGATAAATTGATAATAAATACATAAATGACACACCATATGCCACTAGGGGATGTGAATAAGACTAAAGCAAATTAAGAGGCTAGAAATAAAAGGGATGGGGTGAGGGTATAACCAGTTTCATGGTCATTTGACCTGTTCAGTCACAAGGGCCCTGCATTCAGAAGGACCCTGTGTTTGCCTTAATGCTCTGCTTTTACTGTTTTAAAGTTCTTAACCATTTTTGAACACAGGACAACATATTTCATTTTGCTCAGGGCTCCACAAATTATGCAGCCAGTTCCAGGTAAGATTATTTTAGATAGTGTGGCTCAGGAAAAGCATATCTAAGTAGAAACTTAAGAAATTCTGGAGTGTTTCATGCAGCAGTGCCGTCCTCAATATCTACGAGAACATTCCAGAGGGAATCATTAGTAAAACATGCTGTGGAAGTTGGAAGAGTAACAGAAAGTTTAGTATGGGTGAAGGAGAGAGAACAGTGTGGTAGGGTCTTGGAAGCAGGGAGTGGGGGCAGATCAGATGGTTTTCTGGTTCAGTGTAAGCACTTTGTATTTTAGCTTGACTGAGATAAAAGCCTTTGAAGGATTTGGAGGAGAGTAACATGATCTGTAACATTTTTGAGAAGGATCGGTTTATATGTATAAGGACACTATTGCCCTAATCTAGACAGGAGTTGATATGTAGAGATAAACTCTAATGGGATGAATGTGGAACCAGGAAGATGAGAGACTAACTTCAACTGTCTAAGGAACATAAAAAGGTGAAACAGGGAACAACTCGAAGCCCAGTTTCTGCAATCAGGCTATGGAAAAGTCTAAAACTGCTCGCAACGTGTCTAGTAGGAGTATATTTGTGAATGTTTTAGTTGTGCTTGGGGTTGGGATGGAATGAGAGATAAAGGATAGTAGGAATAACCCACAAGGCATCTCATACACTGTCATCAGGACATGGCATTTTCCTACCTTCTTTGCCCAGTGTCACTCACCACGGTCATTATTTTGACTAAGGCTTAGTTTATTGTCTCCCTGATCCACACCCCGCAAAAAAAGGTTTTGTTTTTGTTTTTATGAGTATCCCTGGGAAGTAAAAAATCCAAATTTGGGGGCCTTAACTTGGACCTACATATCCAAAATATTTGGGAGGTAGTTTACAGGAATACATATATTTATACAAAACATTCCCAGTGCTTCTTTTCTTCATGCAATTACTTCAGTGAATTTTTGAAAATCAATAGACTACATAAGTCAGGGTCTCTCTTTGTATGCTCTAGTCCATCCCATTGATCTATGTGTTTATCCTTATGCCGATACCACACTGCCTTGATTACTGTAGCTTTACAATAATTCCTGAAATCAATATGTGTAAGTCCTTCAAATTTGATCTTCATTTAAAACAAAAATTTTGGCTCTTCTAGATCATTACCTTTTCCTATAAATGTTAAAGTAATATTTTTAATTTATTCAAAAAAGCCTATTAGGATATTGATGATATTGCACTACATCTATAGAAAATTTTTCAGAGGATTGTCATCATAACAATATTTAGTCCTCCAATCCATAATTACAGTATATTTCTCCCTTTATTTAGGACTTATTTAAACCCCATTTGGAATATTTAATATTTTCCATTATGCAGATTTTACACATCTTCTCTTAAATTTATTCCTATATCAATTTTAATAATATTGTGAATAGGGCTTTTAAAAATATTTTCTAATTTTTCATTTCTAGTATATAGTTACACAATTGATGGATTTCTATTGACCTTATGTCCTGTTCTCATGTCAAATTCATGGATTAGCTTTGTCAAATATTTGTGAACTCCTTAGGTTTTTCTATACAATTGATGATGCAGATAAAGAGAGTGTTTTACTTCTTTCTGTACAATTTATATAATTTTTGTTTCTTTTCTTACCTTATTACATTGGCTAGAATCTTCAACAGACTTTTATATACATGTGATAAAAGCAGATATCTTTGTATTTTTCCTGATGTTAGGTAGAAAGTAGTGAATTTACCAATGAGTATGATGCTAATAAATGATGTGCTAGTCAGCCTTTAAGATTCTTCGTATAGTTAAGACTACAAAAACTAAATTCTGTTTAACTCAAACCATTATATAATTATGGATGCATTTTAAAGGGATTTAATTCGATAAAGAGATGATGGCTTCTGGGATGATTTTGTTTTTATTTTTTAGTAAATCTGATATAAATGTGTCCATAGTTCCTCTTTAAACTGGAATACCTATCATCTATTTTCCTATTGTGAGATTTTAATCTATCTATTTCAAGATAAGATTTAAATCCCTTTCAGAACAAAAGATATATTTGAGGAAATATTTAGGAAAAAACACTACAGTGTTAATTCATATTATACATGCATTTGAACAGTAAGGATCCATAGAAATAAAAAAAAATTATACAGGTTTGGTGATTCACTCTTAGAATTGTTTTTGTGACAAAAAATGCAGGGTATTGGAACTGTAGATAATTCAAGTAAATAATTTTTATTAGCAACTAATTGTTAGTAACATGAAATATTTTAATAAGAAATCAAAGGCTATGACCCTGGATGAAAACTCCATGCAAATTAGAATTCGTTTGCCTACTATGCAAGGGAGAAGTAAATAAACACAATATTGGATATTTCAGAAATAGAATGCAGATATTTAATATGATCACTAAGTAGATTTTGTGGTCTGTGGAAGCTAGGAAATGGAGCCAATTTCATGTATATTTTCAGTTTTGGTTAGCAGATAGAGTGGTTCAAAATCATTATATATGATGTATGATATTCTCTAATGTTTGTGGTATATATTAAATAATTTATGCATTTATTTCTGAATGGGAATAGTAATCACTTGATAGCTTTCCTAATGGATTATATTTATCAAAATCTTTTTATATTGGTAGATCGGGTATAGTGAACTACTTGACTTGGCTTCATAACATGTTAACAAAAACAAAACAAACAAACAAAAAAAACAGAAACAAAATACTCCATTCTGCTTTTATTTCTAAATGATTGTTAGGATTACTTCATTTTTGAACAAAGAGCTGTGAAAAAGGAATGCTACTCACATTATGAGATTTTCATACACATATATTAATAGTATACTATAATATATAAATATAATGATTAAAATATGTGATATATAATATGATTCCAAACATTTTGTTTATATAAAGAGTCAAAACCTTTTATTTATCAGCCAATCACAATAGCTTTTTACATGCTGATAAATTAAATTTACTAGAAAGAAATAGTTGAATCTACAAGAATTTAGTATCTATCCTCACTGAAGCAAATGATCAAAAAGACTAGGTCCCACTTTATAAAGATGCAAATTTGGGGAGATAACCCAGTGAATGGGGAAAATAAAAGAGCTGCACATTTAATCAAAGGGGTGGAGAGAACACAAACGCAATGAGGACAATAGATACTGAAAAAACACTGAACACCTTTCCCATGCTCCAGCTGCCATGCTTGTTCACAGGATGAACTTACACTCCACAAGTTAATATTCTTCAATACAAGCATGGTTTTTTTTCCAATTTACCCAGCAAGAGCCAAGCAATGGCTTTAAAGAACTGAATTCTACCATATGTATGGCTTGCCACGTACAATGGGAGCAAATACTTAAATATCCTGCCTTGTAATATATAAGGGCTTCCTTGGATTGGTTACTTCTCTTTCTTTGTCCACTGAATCCTTGGATGTGTCATTCTGATAAAAGAGCCTTAGCTCTTATGATTGCATAAGAGAGGATTTTGAAGGTTTTTTTCTTTCATCAGAAAATTACTTTTCACAAGCCACTTATCAATAGAAAATCACACTGAGAATGTCTAAGCTATGATATCTCTAAAATAAAGGCCCCATGTTGCAACCCTGAGAACACAAACCAAAATATTCAGGCTTAAGTTTGGATGTTCAACTGTGATTAGATATTGAATAGGAGGAATAGATATACTTCTGGCTTATCCTGTGTGGTTGATCTCATTCTGACTTTATAGTCTCTGACATCTTTCCAAATTTTTCTTCACTAAAGTCTTTCTGAACTTCAACTGAACCACAAAGCTCTGTAAAAATTGTACATATAATACAGCCTCAAGTCCTCTCCTGCTCCAGAAGCTCACAGTTTTGGGGAGGCATTTATGGCCTCCTGAGGTGAAAAAAAGCTGGAGTGAGATAGTGCTAAGAAGAGATTTTAATCCTGTTGAGAGAAGCTGAGAGCAGATGTTCATATTTTAGTCTGAGAAAAGCACAGAATTACTTACTATTATTTGTGTGATATGCTTGTGTCTGACATTTCAATATTCCCATTCATTCATTCAATGATGAAGTTGTTTCATATATGTGTAAAGAATTAAACTAGAATGTTAATAAAATTTACTTTTCCTTTATGAACTGTTTGGGAAAAGCAAAAGCTGCTTAGTTTTTGTATATAAAACTATAGTGAAGCGTGTGCTGAAAAAAAATTAATCTACTTGTTAAAATCCATGAGATAATTTTCAAATCACAGAAATAATCATTCCTAAAGAGTCTATTTGATTTCAAGGAATTTCTGTCATTTTATCCAAAGAGTTCATTTTCCCTTATAGGAGTTTGCGAAGTGTCTAAAAAAGTTATTTGTGTGAATTTTATTCAAATTTTTGTGTTATTGGCAATAGTTATCCACAGTAAATTCTCTTGAAACCTTTTAAAATAAATAGCATATTGCCTCTACCACTTTACAAGCCCAAGCAAGCACACTCACTATAATGTATTTAATTTAGTTAGTATTTTTGATGGTTGACTATGAAAGAAAAGAAAGAGAGGAAGGAAGGGAGAAAAAGGAAGAAGGAAACTAATGGGTATTTTATTCATGGAAACAAGGACCACCACAAGGCAATTAGTAAAGGTTTTCAAAGACACAGGTGCCGTGTCTGTTAATATTACATTATTATTGTGTAAAATGTTGATTGAAAAAAAGAGCATATATGCACCAAAACTGCCTTAATATTTCCCTCAGCTTAACTAAACTTTAGACAGACTTCTTTCCTTCTGTACCCTCCTGACTTCCCTCTCACACCTGCCCTTATAATATCCAGATAGCCTGACCACAGAGCTCCTTCTCTGTTTTCTTAGATCATTTACTACGGAAAACTTAAACTTGTAAATTTTTTCTCTGTCCCTTTTGGAATATAAATCTTTTTTTCTCCAGTGACATCCAGTTTACTATTGAAAAGACAAAAAATCTTGTAATTACTCTAATTTTCTACTTTATAATTTACAATTAATACCACAGTCCATGTGTCTTTGATCATCAGTAAGCACTCTTCCTTTCACTCTGATTATACAGTAAATACCTCAATGGCAAGGGTCATGTATCATACTTCCTTTATGTCCTACCTGGTTTCTTTCTTTTTTCTCTTTAAAATAAAAATTGTATATATTTCAAATGTACCACATGATGATTTGATATACGTGTGCATAATGAAACAATTGTTATAGTCATACAGTCAAGCTAATTAACATATTATATCCTCACCTTTGTGTGTGTGTGTGTGTGTGTGTGTGAGAGCACAGGAAATCTATCTTATCAAATGTCCAGTATATAATACAGTATTATTAACTGTAGTCATCATATTGTACATTAGATATGTAGATATGTGTTGTACATTAGATATGTACATTAGATATGTAATATATGTTGTACATTAGACATGTTTTCATCCTGCAAAACTGCAACTTTGTACCCTTTGACCAACATCTCCCCATTTCCCCCACCTCCCTGTCTCTGGTAACCACCATTCTATTCTCTGCTTCTGTATTCAACATTTTTAGATTCCAAATATAAGTGAGATCCTGTAGTTCTTTATCTTTCTGTTATCTGGCTTGTTTCATTTAGCATAATGTCTACCAGGTTCATTCATATTGTTGCAAATGGCATGATCTCCTTTTTTCTTTTAAAGGTGAATAGTATCTATAACTATATATCACAATTTCTTAAATATCTCTTAAGTTACCTGCCAGTTTTATAACCCAGGACCATCTTTCTCAAGCACCTGGGAGTCATCTTTTTGGTATGTAATCATCAAGGAAGACTGCCCTATCCTTTCCTCTCTATGAGAGGATAGGAGCCTAATTTCAATGGGTGCCTTGCTCAAAGTTGTAAAAGTATTTCTTGCCATGAAGATAAGAGAAAGTTCCTTTTTCTTCAGGTAAGACTGATTAGCAAACACAGATAGCCTATGATACCATAACCAAAGCCCCTAAAAATGCTCCTGACTTAGGAAGCCTCATAAATAGAATGATCATATAAGGCAATTTTGAGAGTAAAAGAGGGTGCTTTTAAGAATTATTCTGTATCAGACATAGAAAACAAACTTATGGTTATCAAAGGGGAAGGGGGGGTGGATAATTTATATAAAATAGATAACAAACAAAGACCTGCTGTATAGCACAGGGAGCTATACTCAATATTTTATAATAACCTATAAGGGAAAAGAATCTGAAAAAAATATATATGTATAACTGAATCACTTTTCTGTACACCTGAAATTACCAAAACATTGTAAATCAACTATACCTAAATTAAAAAAAAAAAATATGGGAAAACTTGCATGAGCCTCTTAGATAGCCTCATCTACCAGAGGGCAGACAACAGAAGCAAGAACTACAATCCTGCAGTTCCTGTGGAACTACAGCTCCACAGTCCTACAATGTGGAACAAAAACCACATTCACAGAAAGATAGACAAGATGAAAAGGCAGAGGGCAATGTACCAGATGAAGGAACATGATAAAACCCCAGAAAAACAACTAAATGAAGTGGAGATAGGCAACCTTCCAGAAAAAGAATTCAGAATAATGATAGTGAAGATGAGCCAGGACCTCGGAAAAACAATGGAGGCAAAGATCGAGAAGATGCAAGAAATGTTAAACAAAGACCTAGAAGAATTAAAGAACAAACAAACAGAGATGAACAATACAATAACTGAAATGAAAACTACACTAGAAGGAATCAATAGCAGAATAACTGAGGCAGAAGAACGGATAAGTGACCTGGAAGACAGAATTGTGGAATTCACTGCTGTGGAACAGAATAAAGAAAAAAGAATGAAAAGAAATGAAGACAGCCTAAGAGACCTCTGGGACAACATTGAACGCAACAACATTCACATTATAGGGGTCCCAGAAGGAGAAGAGAGAGAGAGAAAGGACCAGAGAACATATTTGAAGAAATTATAGTTGAAAACTTCCCTAACATGGGAAGGGAAATAGCCACCCAAGTCCAGGAAGCACAGAGAGTTCCACACAGGATAAACCCAAGGAGAAACACACTGAGACACATAGTAATTGAATTGGCGACAAAGAAAAATTATTGAAAGCAGCAAGGGAAAAACAACAAATAACATACAAGGGAATTCCCATAAGGTTAATAGCTGATTTCTCAGCAGAAACTCTACAAGCCAGAAGGGAGTGGCATGATATACTAAAAGTGATGAAAGGGAAGAACCTACAACCAAGATTACTCTACCCAGCAAGGATCTCATTCAGATTTGATGGAGAAATCAAAAGCTTTACAGACAAGCAAAAACTAAGAGAATTCAGCACCACCAAACTAGCTGTACAACAAATGTGAAAGGAACTTCTCTAAGTGGGAAACACAAGAGAAGAAAAGGACCTACAAAAACAAACCCAAAACAATTAAGAAAATGGTCATAGGAACATACATATCGATAATTACCTTAAACGTGAATGGATTAAATGCTCCAGCAAAAGACACAGGCTTGCTGAATGGATACAAAAATAAGACCCATCTATATGCTGTCTACAAGAGACCCACTTCAGACCTAGGGACACAAACAGATTGAAAGTGAGGGAATGGAAAAAGATATTCCATGCAAATGGAAATCAAAAGAAAGCTGGAGTAGCAATACTCATATCAGATTAAATAGACTTTAAAATAAACAATGTTACAAGAGACAAGGAAGAACACTACATAATAATCAAGGGATCAATCCAAGAAGAAGATATAACAATTATAAATATATATGCACCCAGCATAGGAGCACCACAATACATAAGGCAACTGTTAATAGCTATAAAAGAGGAAATCGACAGTAACACAATAATCGTGGGGGACTTTAACACCTCACTTACACCAATGGACAGATCATCCAAAATGAAAATAAATAAGGAAATGGAAGCTTTAAATGACACAATCGACCAGATAGATTTAATTGATATTTATAGGACATTCCATCCAAAAACAGCAGATTACACTTTCTTCTCAAGTGCACACAGAACATTCTCCAGGATAGATCACATCTTGGGTCACATATCAAGCCACAGTAAATTTAAGAAAATTGAAATCATATCAAGCATCTTTTCTGACCACAACGCTATGATATTAGAAATGAATTACAATGGAAAAAAACGTAAAAACCACAAACACATGGAGGGTAAACAATATGTTACTAAAAAACCAAGAGATCACTGAAGAAATCAAAGAGGAAATCAGAGAATACCTAGAGACAAATGACAATGAAAATACGATGATCCAAAACCTGTGAGATGCAACAAAAGCAGTTCTAAGAAGGAAGTTTATAGCTATACAAGCCTACCTCAAGAAACAAGAAAAATCTCAAATAAACAATCTAACCTTAAACCTAAAGGAACTAGAGAAAGAAGAACAAGCAAACCCCAAAGTTAGTAGAAGGAAAGAAATCATAAAGATCAGAACAGAAATAAAAAATAGAAACAAAGAAAACAATAGCAAAGATCAATAAAACTAAAAGCTGGTTGTTTGAGAAGATAAACAAAATTGATAAACCATTAGCCAGACTAAAGGCCAGAGCCTTTCAAACTTCCATAAGAAAGTGGATGTGTACTCTTTAAATATACATCCTGAAATTTAAACTCCATCATGGCTGACATCACTTTTTTACATAACCATACCTTGGAGTAAGAGACTAAAAACGGTAGGTCTAACTATAAATGTGTTCACCTAAATGCTGGTTGTTACATTATAGGGGAAGAAGAGTATTCTAAATTCTGGGGAAAATGGCAATCTGACAGAAATACTAAAGTACTGACTCTTGAATCAAAAGAGTTGATTATGAAGGGCTTCAACAAGTCTACGTCTAGAATGAAAGAAAATATCAGAAAATTGTTTTTAGTTACTGCTGTAATTCTAAAATAAACCTAAATGGTTGTTTATATGCCTAAATATTCAATTCATCATAGATGCAACTAATGCATGTGATTATTTTTTCTCTCAAACTAAAAGATTTATTTAAATAGATAACAGCAAATATATGCCATATATTATATTTTCAGACCCAATACATGAGTATATGAACACATTCTTGTATTGGGGATTTAAATACTACAACACAAAATCTGAAATTAGTTTGGCTCACACACACATATGCAAACACACACAGACTCACTCTGGAAATACGTAAGTGGATAATTTTTGACTCAAGTTTTAAAGCATGTTTCTCATTCAAACATTGTGGCATATTGAAATTTGAAATGTTATTGGTTACTTTTCTTCTGAATTTTCCCATATTTTTATCTAAATCACACATGCATAGATATGTTTTATATGCTGAAATAAATAATAGCATCGGATGTAGAGTAGCTAAAAACAGTTTCTATCCTTGCTATGAACTGAATAGTTATATGTGTTTTTAGCAAAAATTACTGCCTTTGTTGAATGTCCTACAATACAATGCTGAAAAAATAAAATTCTGGAAATAATGTATTTTTAAGGAATGGCAATGATATATATTAAAATTTTATTTCACACATTTATATCAATTTTCTCTATATGATTTACATAATTATTCTGTCAAATTAAATTTGACAGTTTTGGATACTCAGAGCAAATCAAATACGGCAAGTAAATGGTTCAAGTCAAATGTAAAATCCTATGTTTAACTACAAAAAAAAAAAGATTTCGATATTTCTAGGACTAATGCTAAGGTGCTTCTTGTTTTAGTCTTAACATTTAAATAAACTTTCACCATAGAATTATGCCCTCCTAAAATGTGACTGATATTATACTAAGGAGGATGAATGTACCTTCAGGCAATGGTACTGGCTAATCTTTGTCTTCTATTATTTGCTTTTAATATTAATGTCTTCTTAATATTTGGAATACAAAATCAACATTTTGCTATGTTTATCAGATATGTAGCTGAGTAACAGACTAACCTCAAACAAGTTTCCTAAGTATTTTTACACTACTTTTTATTTTAAACAATATGAAAATCATATCAAATTATTTTAAAAAATGAGTGATCAGGCATATTTAGTCTTATAATTTCCTAAGAAAATAAAGCTGTGGTATCTATTGGAAAACTAAATATAAAATTGGTTATATAATTTTCAGTAAGTAACAAAAGTATACAAACTGGATGTTAATTAGAAATATCTATAATTTTGAACCTATTTATAAAAGAGCAACTATTAAATACTAGTGGATAGCTAAAAATCCTTTATATGGAATTTAATTGGATTATAAAACTAATATACCTCAAAAAAGCAACATATTATATGAAAGACACTCAGGTTTTTTTTCTTGAACATGTATGCTAAATTATACCTTTTTTCATAAGTAAATACAAAGCAGCAGCTGCCTTCTGACATTTGAACAGGTTTTCTTTTACTTTCATGATTGTTCTGCTCTAATTGCTGTATTGCTCAGTTTTATTTAACATGAAATAAACAACCATATCATATAATGATGATTTTTAAAGCAAGATTACAGCATAAAAATAAGATAGGTATAATGATTGTGGTCATCAGAGTAATCAAGTGATTTTTCCTTTCAAAACAAGATAGCATGTTTCACTAACTCACTAAATTTATCAAGGATTACTGTGCTCATGTTTGGAAGAGATAGGTATAATTTTCTCTGTGAATTTAATCTAAGCAATCACTTACACAAGATAAATTCTTTGAAATTTCCTATCACTTTTCTCATTTAATGTCTGGTGATAACAGCTAAGATATTTGCTTGTTAATAGTTTTCCTGGTTAATGAGTGTTTCCAACTATTTCTTAGTATATTTATCAATCATATCTTGAAAATTCAAGCTTAACCTATTTTCAGAAAAATGAATTTGTGAGCATAGTTAAAGTGTTGGCATAGGTGCATAGACAAGAAAAAACAAACGAAAAAAAACCAACACGAATTGGCTGACATATGGGCATAAAGTGGTAAAAAGATTCTTGCTCTGATTAATTCTGTGTAGACTCTAGATCACATGATGCTTGATTCATCTTGATTTATCTGAAAGAACGATTCAACTTTTACTGAGTGGCCCTATAAAATCATGCCAAACTGAATTAATTTGTTACAATTATGTGCATCACAGTTAACAATAGATAGCATAGATAACAATGAAAAAGTATTCTCTTTGTTAGAAATTTTGTGTAATGAATATCGTTAATCCAAAGTATGGGACTTCCCCAGTGGCGCAGTGGTTAAGAATCAGCCTGCCAATGCAGGGGACACAGGTTCGAGCCCTGGTCCAGGAAGCTCCCACATGCCACGGAGCAACTAAGCCCATGCACCACAACTACTGAGCCTGCGCTTTAGAGCCCGCGAGCCTCAACTACTGAAGCCCACGTACCACAACTAGTGAAGCCCACGTACCACAACTACTGAAGCCCGCACGCCTAGAGCCCGTGCTCCACAACAAGAGAAGCCACTGCAATGAGAAGCCCATGCACCGCAACAGAGTAGCCCCTGCTCTCTGCAGCTAGAGAAAGCCCATGCACAGCAATGAAGACCCAATGCAGCCAAAAATAAATAAATTAAATTTAAAAAAAAGTATGGATGGAAATAATGACAGAATATAAACAAGTATTATATCTTAACAGTTTAATGAACAGAGTTCATTAAAATTATGCCTAAGACTGTTGATTTACTAAATGTTTTAAACCTATTAAACAGAAACCCTACATACAATGTAACACTGAATACAAACTAGTAAACTTGCAATATCATTAACTGAATGTAAACATCATGGATTCTAATTCAATAAATATATTAATTTTTGCCTTATTCTTTCCGGAGTTAACTGTACTTTGTTACATATATTTTGTTGTTGTTGTTCTAGTTTCCCCCAGATCAAAAATAAAGTGAAACAAAACAAAAATAGCAGACAATGCAGAATCTGATTTATTCCTGATAAAATTTTGCTCTAATCACAGGTACTTGCTTGTCAATTCAAGGACATTCTGAGGACTGTGTATCTTTTGTCACAAAATTTTACTTGTTACATAATGGCACACTTTCATCCCATTATTAATATCATATCTATAAAACTTTAAGATGTATGTATATATTCCTCATTAACAATTTATTGTAATTTGTAGAGCCACCAGAAATTTTCATCTCTCATGAAATAAGGAGTTCAATTTGCAAAGTTGCTTTTCTTTCAGGATATTTTGTTAATTCAGCATTAGTGAATATACTATCGGAATATAATCCATTTAATGGCGTATTGTATATGACCATATCATTTTCAGCATACTTATTGTATGTGACCTTAAAACTGACTGGTTTACTCACGTTTCATTTAACTTTTTTTTTTTTTTTTTTTGCGGTACACGGGCCTGTCACCGTTGCGGCCTCTCCCGTTGCGGAGCACAGGCTCCGGACGCGCAGGCTCAGCGGCCATGGCTCACGGGCCCAGCCGCTCCGCGGCATGTGGGATCTTCCTGGACCGGGGCACGAACCCGTGTCCTCTGCATCGGCAGGCAGACTCTCAACCACTGCGCCACCAGGGAAGCCCCTAACTATTTTTTACTTATACAATAAAAGAAGAATATATTGGAACATAAACTACCATATATTTTACAAAGGAAACAAAAAATCTATAACATTTCACTACTTAATCAAATCAACAAATATAGACTTATATAATTATAATCAACCTCTACATTATCACTGCCTTAAGCCTACATATTGATATTTGTTTGTAAAATATCATTATGAATTCATGAGGTTCTACTAAGTTACTTTACTTGTCCTGACTGATTTCATTATCATTATTTTTTTTTTTTTGTGGTACGCGGGCCTCTCACTGTTGTGGCCTCTCCCATTGCGGAGCACAGGCTCCCGACGCACAGGCTGAGCGGCCATGGCTCATGGGCCCAGCCGCTCTGCGGCATGTGGGATCTTTCCGGACCGGGGCACGAACCCGCGTCCCCTGCATCGGCAGGCAGACTCAACCACTGCGCCACCAGGGAAGCCCCCATTATCATTATTCTTATTTGATGTTTCCAGTATTACAACTTACTGAAAATGAGCCCTTTAGCATTCTACTTGATCTTACCATTGCCTTGTGCTTTTCTTCAAAGCATCTCTAGTTCTAGTGATAATAGCATATTTCAGATCCATCTTGATTTTTATTGCTTCAAGGCATAAAATCAACTACTGTCCAAGAATTCCTGGTTTCCTTAACAGCTAATAATTTTAGGGAAGGTATCTAAAAGACTCTTGATTATACGGGTCTGAATCATAGAGACAAATTCTCAGCAAAATTTTTGGGTTAGATGTCATAATTGCTCCTAAAGTCTTAGGAGCAATTTAGATCACCTAACAGTCATTCAGAGAGCAAAGCGGATGAGCATTTAGCTTTGACACAATCTAATATTTACAAGTCTGGTAAAGGAGGACAGAGCAGCAAGGGACACTGAGAATGAACAGCCAACAAAGTAGGAAGGCAGCCTGGAGGCTGTTGTGCTCCAGAAGCAAGTGGAAAGGTTTCTCAAAAGGGACGAAATGATCAACAGTATTAAATACTGTTCCAATCTAAAGTAGATGTGGAATTAATTAGATTAATGATGATATCATGGTCATTGGTGATTATGGCAAAAATTGCCTTTTATGAATTATTGGGGCCAAAATTGAGGCCAACTTGAGAAATGATTAGAATGTAAAACATTAGATATAATATATGTATAGAAGTTACTTTGGCTGGGAAAGTTATGACATAGTGACAGTAGTCACTAAAATAAAAATAGTTTAAAGGAATATTTCAGATTCTGTTGTCTTTTCATTATCAACATTGGTAACCTTGAGATATGTTTAAATTAGAATTGTCATTTTGAATGTTCACATCAAGATATACTGTAATTTGATTTATGAGAACTTCTTGAAGAAATTAAATGGATAACAAGCATGTAGTTTATCATAAGTGATAGGTTTTGACATTTTAAATGAAGGGAAAATTATAGGCAGAGTGTAAAGTGTCGTATGTTAATAAAAAATAAGCAAATATTTTGTTTATTTGCAGTATATATTTTATAATGATAATAGTATAAAATATACATTCATAAATTATTCAGACATATGAAAATAAGTTTAAGGTTAAAAAAATAGATTGGTTAGTAATGTGTTTTTGATTATATTATTTCAATATATATCATTTTTTTTGTAAACACAGTATGTTGAAATCTGTGTAACTAGAGGATAAAGGCTTCCTTTAGGAATATTTTTATCCACTTCCCTAAATATAATGCTGAAATGGATGTATATATTTTAATAAGTGCTATCCAATATCTTTTACTGAAATTGATTTTATTTCCTTTACCAAGAGAAAGGGTGATGATAGGATGTGTTGCAGACAAAGGCGATGTCAAAAAAAGACAGATGATCACTACCCAGAAAACAAGTGGACATTTTCTTGTCGACTCTTGTCTCTTCTGTCAGAAAAATTCCTCTGAGGTTTCAGGCTTTCAAAATACTTGACACAATATTTTAGAAATGGCTAACACTGATGCAGAACACAGTATAAAATATGAGACTTATTTTTATTTAAGTTTCCAATTTCTATATGTCACTATTAACTTTGTTCACTCAAAATACAAAGATCATTGCTTCACCTGAGTGTTCCTCTGAATAATAGTTTTGCCTTAAAAGTCAAACATGTACCTTTCATTTGGTTCTCTGACTGAATATATCAAAGTTCTTGGTTCATGATAAAATAAATTGTATTTATTTTCTCTGTTGTAAGAATTATTTTGGATTTTTTAATTTATCTGGTGATCACTCAATTTATCTCATAAAATGAACATGTTTTTTAAAAAATTGGTTAATTGTCTAAAGAAAGGTCTTTGCTACCTTGGTTTCTATCAAAACAATCAATTCTATTTAAAATATTTTTTGATATTTCATATTATTGATATTTTCTTGTTAAACATGTTTCTTTCTATGGTTAATTTGGAGACAAATCTTTGCCAGTTAATCTCCATTGTAGAAAAAAAAAAGTTTTTTGCACTAGAGGTAGGTGAATATTTAATTTTCTAATTAATCAGATTAATGAAAGCAAATACAGTTTATATTAGGGCACAGGGTGATAATTTGCTTACCCTGTAGCTTGTCCTTGGAACGCTTAAATAAATGTAATCTTTGCGAATGTCAAAGGCTTATGCACAAGTCAACAAATTTTATCATCTACTTTTTAAAACTCTAAAGCACTTACCATTCTAAAGTATCATTCACCTATCACTTGCCATCTGTATTTATTGTCTTTCCTACAAAATCATGAGCTCTTGATTGTCAAATGTGTTCTGATAGAAAAATTTTGATTCAAAGAGGGCATATTTGGCAGGGGCAAAGTCATTTCAGGGCTAAATTTTTATTTAAAAACCTGCAAAATGAATGTACTATAGCTAAATTATCTGGATAACATTGTTAACTAGAATAAAATATTTTAATTTGGTATTTCGAATCATCAAAAGAGTAGAGATTGAGAAAATATATGGGTGTAATAAGACTAAAGTGGTGTTTATGGTTTAAAAAATGAGTCTGTTAGATCAGGAGGATAAAGTATAAAAATACTTGTATCAAGCTATGGATCAACATGTAAGGTCAAGTTATGGGTGACTGAATACCCTGACATAAATAATTTGGGGGCAGTAGAAATTCAGTACAATTTTGGTTGGGCTATATTTGTCTTGTAATATTATATTGGTTAATTTGCACAAGAATTATTGGAATCAGAAAAACAGGTTAGAAGAAGGTGTTAATAATGCAGGCATGATATATTGAGGTTCAAAGTCAGCATGGATACATAAAGGTTTTATAGGTTTTGATAACCTTGCATTGAGTGGGGGAATTAAAAATGGAAAATATTGCATGGACAGCCAAAAGAGTTGAAGTTTTAATGCTAAGCAAATGCAAGAATGGTGGCGTCATTATACTATGGAAGAACAAACAAGATCTTTCCTGACTAGAAAGTATGGAAATGACTTAATTTTGGATGAAAGGAAACTAAATAACCACTATCTGTTTAACAACTGACAAGTATCTGGAGTATCTTCTTAAAATTCTAGAACTGTGTTGGCTCTATGGAGGACAAACTATATAAAATGCGTTTTTTAGAGTTAGAAATGATAGGGAAATTAAAATAGATTTAATTTTCAGTGAAGATTTATTGAGAGCCTATTTTATGCCAGAATACTGGCCGATCTGAAGATTATTGAATATATTCATTATCATAAGGTGCATCGAGTTGAGTAAGGGATATAAATAAAGGAAGAAAAAGTGTATAAAGGAGGTACAAGGACTATATTAGACAAGGTTACCAAGGGCTCTAAAGGACAACATCAGGGCAGAAGAAGGGCATCAAAGTTATCAACATTTGCTAACAGGAAGAAGCTAATTTATTTATTCAAAATATTTATTTTTTGGCTCTTATGTATCAGCATTGCACTACAGTAATATTTAATTTTATAGCTGTCTCTGACTAGATAGACTTTACACTGTGGTAGTTGCTCCACTTCCTTGTAAGTATTTGTTAGTGTTTTGGATTTGGGGCATTCTAATAGGTGTATACTGGTATCTCATTACAGTTTTAATTCGCAGTTTCTACTGACTTATGCGATGTTGAACATGTTTCCGTATGCTTACTTGCCATCTGTATATCTCTAGTGAGTCGTTCTCTCACAACTCTTCACCTCTGCTGTTATGCGGAGAAATAAACCATAGATGATAACTAAGTTTATAAATGTGTTTGGGTTCCAATAAAAGTTTACCTATGAACACTGAAATTTGAATTTCATATACTTTCTATGTGTCACTAAGCATGATCCCTCTTTTGATTTTTTTCCCATCATTTTAAAAAACAATGTAAAGAACTGTACAAAAAGAGAATTGGTCGTGAGTCAGTGTGCTGACTTCTGGCCTTAATCATTTATCTAAACAACAACTGGAGGCAGAAAAAGAGAGTTAAAAAAACTAGTAGAGAAGACAGTTACTCCAACAAGTAGTTGCAATAGGTGGAAAAGTTAGAAGATTTTTAAAAGATAACTAGTTATTATTTTTGTTATGCTATTTTTAAACTATTTTTTACTATGTTATATCGTATGATAGGCCCATTACATACTTGATTGAGAAGTAGAATCAGCAGGATCTGCCATAGGTTTGGATATATAAGGAGTAAGTTGGTAAAAGAAAGCAAGAAAAAATACAAAGGATTTTTGGAAAATTTAAAGAACAATCAAGTGTTAATTTAGATGATACTGTTTGTAAGATCCTAGGATATATTATTGGAAAATAAAGTGGAGAGGAAGAATATGCATAAGAAATGTAACAGTGAGTCTCAATATTTCATTATTTTTATGGGATTGTAAAGGATGGTGGAATTTTGTCATATAGTAACAGAGGAAAGAACTATAGGTAAAGACAATTACATGAATAAACATGAGAGAATATATAATGGGTGTGTATGTATGTGAATGTGAGTTAATTTTGTTCTTCTGCTCCTTTACATTTTAGTTACAGCCCTTATTTATAATTAAGGATATAGGCTTCCTGAATGATTGAGCATAAATTATGTTTATATTCAGTAGCATGAACAGGCATAATCTGGTAAATTATTAAGAGATTCAAGTAAATACAATTATTTTAATAAATTCTTATGAAGACCCTCTTATAATGTAGGCATGTTTCTCGGTATTAAGGTATAGATAAAAATTAAGTACATAGTCTTGATTTCAGAAAGTTCACAAACTATATATTAGAAGGTTGAAAACCTTAAAGTAAAAATGTGATAGCTACTAAATCAAAGATATGAATAAAATGCAATATAGCCAACAAAGAAGGAAAGAATAGTTCTGCTTCAACTTGGGCAGGGGAAGGAGGTAGAAAAGTTAACCTGTTGGGTTAATGATGATAAAATTTGTGGAACTGAGTTAATATTAAAAATCAATAAAATAAACTCAGTGTATAAAATGTCATTTCTGCATGATTCCAAATAAAAGACTTGGGCACATAAAAAGATTGACTGTCATCTAGTGTGGCAAAATATAGAAATCTGAAGATATTTAGTCACAAGTATTTTCTTCATTTAAATACAGTGTATCTCATTAGTGTTTATTAAAAGTTGGGGGACAAATTTATGTGTTCTATATATTTTTTTCCAAAGTTGTGAAGTATCTGAGAAATTGTTTAATAGCTTTTGTTCTAGCGAATCAAATTTCCCCAGTCCAAGCCAAGTTTTTACGGTATTTTCTAATCCTTATTACTCAATTTAGAGACACTGCATTCTCTCTTTGCATGGCTTTATATGTGTATTTAGCCATTAGATGACTTTGCTCCAGTAACAGTTTAATTTAATCTTGATTGATCATTTGTTAGTAACTGTACCTTGATATATATTGAAGAAACTGAATGAAAAACTTAAAAAAACAAACCCATGTGTAATATAATGCTTCCCTCTTTCTCTCCCTCTTCCTCTCTCCAGAAACAAGTGAACAAACAAAAACAAAAAAACTAGTAGTTCACAGAAAACTAAATTTTCCAAAGCTTTTGTCTCAGCTATGCTCTGTAATTATGTTCACTACCTACAGTGGAAAGTCATTTTATGTTTAGGTCAATTAAATGTCATTAAAACTTTAATTTGATACCTCTATTTATAGAGTATTAGATGAACTTCTCCTGATTCTCTAACCCTTAAGTTAGCATTTTATTGAAGGAAAATTATTGCCTTTGAGGCAATTCTAACTCTTTCTTTCTGTTCATCACATGGGAGAAAAATGCGATGCTCCACATAATTATGCCAGCACATACTTCAAAACTTACACTATATTTCAGTTCTATAGCTTGTATAATTGCTTCCAATTTTAAATTGCTTAAGGTCAATTAAATGAACAATTATTATAATTTTATTATTTCAATTAACCTTTTATAAACTTTCAAATATCTAAATTTTCCTTTATAATGCCTGATGATACTAGGCCAATGTAAACTAATTCTAACTTAAGTTTTGGACAGAGTTTAAAAAAACATATTCATGAAAGAAAAAAAATATGTGCACACCTACTTCAGTGATAACTGGGATTAAAGTGCTATTATGTTATATTTCATAGATGTTTATTTCATCTCTTTTACAAAAATTTATATCTTTACTTGTTATAGTAATCCAAATAGGCAATTCCAACCTAAATGAAAATATGCACTGGCAATTTAAGAAAATGAAGTCCATCCAAATTCTATTGTAATGTGAAGTAGCGGGATGAGTTCCTCAAGCTATTTAAACCTTTGAGTTTAAGGTTCTTTTCAGTCACTTCGTGTGTGTGTGTGTGTGTGTGTGTGTGTGTGTGTGTGTGTGTGTGTGTGTGTGTGTGTGTGTGTGTGTGTGTAGGGGGCTGATACTGCTTCCTTAGTGTGTGGTAAGATTGGAACTGTATATATCAAATCATAATCTTTTGCTTCTTTTATAAATTTAAGACCTGATATTTGGCTCCCTTCCTGTGAATTTGTCGATGCAAGCAAATGCTCCTTCTTTTTTCCCCCATGCTTTTTTTTTTTTTTTTTTTTTCGGTATGCGGGCCTCTTACTGCTGTGGCCTCTCCCGTCGTGGAGCACAGGCTCCAGACGCGCAGGCTCAGCGGCCATGGCTCACGGGCCCAGCCGCTCCGCGGCTTGTGGGATCTTCCCGGACCGGGGCACAAACCCGTGTCCCCTGCATCGGCAGGCGGACTCTCAACCACTGCGCCACCAGGGAAGCCCTGTACATTTTAATATACGTCAATGTATGTCTATATTTGTCCATCTTTAATAAGACACCATGCAGGTAGCTGAAAATACATGTATTTTAATTGATCAAATTTTGTTGTAATCAAGAAAATATTTTGATGGAAGATTTTTAATAAAATTTTTAAAAATCTGTAACATTGTTCTTATATTGAAAAAGTAAAATAAAAATGATTTATTATCCATATTTACTTATTAAATTTGTCAAATAAGTAGAATTTAGAATTCATTTTATGCGACTTCAAACTTATTTCAAGTTATAATTAAAAGTGAGATTTTTTATTTTTGTTCTTTTTTTTTTGAGATTGATTACCTTCATTTCTTAAGGCCCTTAAAAACTCTGTTATTGCAAATGAGAGAAATGGTGCTATATATTGTATGGTACTATTTACTTCCTTTTTCAAAAAATGTGTATATAATACACTGACTAAAAACGTCTGCTTCTACAGTAGCTAATTAGAAAATGTTTTTGAATGAATCCATTTACTCTCTGCTTGCCATTTCCCTAAGGACAGAAGACATTTCTACATAGGTAAAAGGAATGATTGTACTTGTTTCATTTGTCTGTGAGTTACAACAGTCTTTATAGGCAGCTGATATAAGCACATTTTTATACAGTTTATGTAAATGCTAAATTGTAAATTATGTGATTAACCATTGCAGAATTTCTAACAATGTAGCTCATTTAATAAATATTGTATTACATTAAAAAGGCATATTTTACTTTACTTTTATCATTAACATAGCCTACTTTAATGCCATATCCAGGTATTTATAGCCTGTATAATATTAGAAACGTAATTCTCATTATATTCTAGCGTTAAAATTATTCATATAGGCATCTCACATATAAAGTTCTACTGTAATTGAAATAAACTTGGTGGTAAATCTCAAGCACACATCCTGAAATAAATATTCATATAACATATTTATGATCATACTCATAATATTGATGCTGAAAATTATGAATTAGGAGAGTATATAATTACTTATTACATAATAATATATTTCTGACTCTTGTACCACTCAGGACATCCTGGTATCCTGGAAATATACATTTACTTATTTATTAAATGTAAGTAAATAATTAAATTACTCCGTATTATTTATATATTCAATATTATTTTAGTAAATGGTTATTTTTATACCATAACAAAATTAAATACAATGAAAAACACTATATATGCACCCAAATGCATATTAATATTACATATTCATTTTTAACATATTATGTAGTGATGATTCATTACCATTGGCCAAAAGTAGTGGGTTTCTTACAGGAACAAAATACAAGAAAGTCTTATGAGAAAACGTCTATCTCATATTACTTCAAAATTTTAAACCTCTAGGAAATGTAAATGTTTCCCACTACATTGTGATAACCCTCCTGTTCTGGTGAGGTCACCCACAAAGCCCCCTGGGGTCCCCGGGAAAAATAAGAGAGAATCTGGGTAAGATAAGGTCTTACCTCTTCCTTTGGGCTTAGTCTAGTTTCGTTTGCCTGTAGTGGGCTGTGTGCAGAAGCCTTGCACCTAATACATGGGATTAGCGTTCCCAGCGAAGAACCGTTGCGAGCAACATGACAATTGGCGCGCAGCCCTGTGGAGAAGCGCTGCCCAGGACACCTCAATTCAAGATGGCGACGGCAGGCCGTGGGCGCAGACGCTGCTCCTCACCTCAGCCTGTAGCTCCGGCAGCAGCACGCCTGCGCCCTGACCGGCGAGAACTCCGCCCCCTCCGCCCTGGCAGGAACCCTGAAAAGCAGCCTCGCCACTGGCCAGTCACGGAGAGCAGTGCTCTAGAGCGGGAGCTCGCACCTCTCAATTCCTTGATCAGAGAATAAAGCTTTCCTTTGCTTCTGAGCTGAACTCCATCATCTTCTATTGGCTCAAAAGACAGGACAGAAGGATGCTCATTTGGGACTGACTCAGGAGGGTCGATAACAGTGAGAAGTATGTTATTTTATAAATACTTGAAAGAAAGCCATCTGGTAAAAACAGAAGACAATTTTTATAATCCCCTCTTGCTAAATTCAGTATTTTATCCACAAATGTTTATGAGTAAAATTGTTGTATAAGTTTTCTATGACAGCTCTGGCTGCTCAACTGCTTTATGCAATTCAAAGGACACCAAATGAAAAAGACTCTATATAGAGTGATAGAATGATTAGAATGATTTAAGCTGTGCTGGTCACTCTGTCTTTTCCACAAAGTGAGCCCTCTGGTAAGCATTTCACTTTAACTCTTAGGAGAAAATTGTATTGGAAGCAAAGAAACTCATGACTTTACAGCATACCCGTTCTAGGTTAGGGGGTAAAACAGTTGAATCCCTAATAGCAGAATTCCAGCTCGCACTGTTTCCTTTTACTTAACACCAACCAGTGATTTTATATTACCTTGATATTTATACACCTACTGCAGCATCAGTGGTCAAGGCTGTTACAACAAATTCCATAAAGAAACAGTCAGTGGTTATTTCAAGGCAGTAAAGAAATGGGGAAAATGCCTGAAAGTCAAATTTTTTCTACAGTTTAACGTCTTAATGTCACCTTGGCATCTACCTCAGCTACTCCTATCCCAAACCACACAAAGACCCTGGGCCTTGCAGTCTTTTCCCTCTTACATGTTTTTTCAGAATTTTTGTGTTTATTGTTGTTATCATATTGATTGTCTGGGTTGTTGTTCCTGGAATCCACGTTTACCTCTACTTTTTTTTTTTTTTTTAAGGTCCTCTGGGCTTTTTTTTAACATCTTTATTGGAGTATAATTGCTTTACAATGGTGTGTTAGTTTCTGCTTTATAACAAAGTGAATCAGTTATACATATACATCTGTTCCCATATCTCTTCCCTCTTGCATCTCCCTCCCTCCCACCCTCCCTATCCCACCTCTCTAGGTGGTCACAAAGCACCGACTGATCTCCCTGTGCTCTTTGGCAACTTCCCACTTGCTATCTATTTTACGTTTGGTAGTGTATATATGTCCATGCCACTCTCTCGCTTTGTCACAGTTTATCCTTCCCCCTCCCCACATCCTCAAGTCCATTCTCTAGTAGGTCTGTGTCTTTATGGTTTATCTTGGCTTGGTTAGAACTACTGAGCCACAAACCTATTCTAATTCATAACCTTATCAGATACTGTCTGGCAACACTACAGTGAGTTTTTTTTAGCATATCTAGTGTGTGATTCTGCTTGAATACCTGACACAGCAAATCTCTGTGCAGTATAAACCCAGTTGTTTGTTGACATTTCCAACTGCCAGCTTAGTAGGCAGCATTTTCAGGGCTGTTGATGCAATGACCATCCATGAATCTGCTCTTCGACCTCCAAAATTCTCTTCCATTTATTCATTTTTTGTTTCCTTTTTTGTTTGTTTGTTTCTAGGTTCACACCTTGAAAAAAATCATTTTAGTAGAGTTTTGGGAGAGCATGATATAAATGAGTATGTTTAATCTTGTTCTTTTTAATCAAAAGTCAGCAGTACACTTTATGCATAGTGAGGGAGACAACGATTTTTCAGGAAGTATTATAAGGAGAAATTTATTTCACCTTAAAAAAGAATGCAAATGCGTATCTTAAGGGCAGCAATAGAAATCCAACGTGCAATAAATATTTTCAAATTAAAAGCAACAGGAGAGCTTAAAAATGCTGTGGTACTTATTGAGGTGAGCGTGCTTTTTATTGCTTCATCGAATGTTCACGCTTATTAATAGTTTTATCATGGAATTCTTCTGTTCTCATTTAGTTTGTGCTAGAATTGATTTCTCGTTCAAGCAAGTACACAATATTCATTCACACCTTGTTATGAATCTGTCAAATTAATACCTATTAAATGGAGCACAAGTTGCTGGGTGGTGAGCCGTGGTTCAATAACAGACCGCAAGAAAAATTGAAATGGAGACACTTATTACTCACAAGTCCTGGAGGAAGTGGTCATAGGGCCACACAAGGCAGTGGAGGCAGGGTGTACTCAGACAGAGACACAGGAACTGAGATACATGCTTTTATTAGAGTTTGTCGGTGAAGTGCTTTGGAGTTCCTGGGTTAGGTCCAGAATGGAAGATTCAAACCAAAGGAGTGGGGTTTTGATAATCCCCATTGAGGTCTTATATAATGATACATAAAGGGAAGGTGTTAGGAAGCCATGGAGATTGTCCATCACAACAGTGGCTGGGGAAGTCCTATCAGGGATTTACAGTTGCTTATGACTCTGCGGGCTGGGCTGCTATCTATGGAATGTGCTTGCATGAGAGAGCTAGTGTCAGCTAAGGTCCCCCGAGCAGTTTGGCGAAACAAAATGGATGCCAAGGCAGCAATGCTGGTGAAGTGGCTTAGCTAAACTCTCTACACATTAGCTGGAAGAATCCGTAGGATGAGTACTGTTTCCCACTTACTTAGTCATTTCTTAATCAGAAATATTTAAATTATGTAATTCTTACAGAACTCTAATCCCAATTTTGACTGATAGTTTACTGAAATTGCATTATAATAGATGAAAGATTGATGTATCTACAAATACAGATATTTGGTTACATCATTTCAAAAAGAATAATTTAAGTAAACGATCTTTTAGATAAATTTAAAACTGTTTTAAAGGAGCCATTTTCTAAAAGATAATATAATGCAATTAAACCATGTTTGAAGATAATTTCTAATATTTGAATTTCCTGTATTTCCTTCGATATCTTCAAGACATTTTAAGATTTATTCATAGTAGTTCATTATTATTCTTTCCCTTTCATTTTTTTTTTCTTAAATTAGGTCAATGGATGGAAGGAAGAAAGAAGACTTCCATCCCCATCACAAAAATGCAATTATAATGGGGTCAGATGGAAAGTTAGTCAGAGATGTCCCAGTTTCTTGACTAAATAAATTGGTTCTTTATACAATAGCACAATTTTCCTTAGAGGATTCATCAACAAAGAAGGATAGCTCTCCTTTTTGAGATTTTCTATTTAATATTTGTAAGGTCATATTTTCTGTCAACAAACAAGAGATCAAATAGTAATTATTTTGTCACTCAAAAAAGTGAAATTTCTAAAACTATTTGGCAAAACATATAGCCAGAGGGCTATCATAGCAAATTAAAGCCATTTCTATTCAAGTACAAGTACACCAATCATTCAGTGACAAATCTGCTTTATATCCAAATGAAGATACTCTTTAAAAAGTTTGTTACTTCATATATTTTTGCTTTCATTAAAGTGACTGAATCATTTTACTCTATCGTGAATTTTATATTTCAAAACTAATTCGTGAAAACTTTATTTAGACAAAGTAATGTTAAAATATTATTCTTAATAACAATGCAGACTTATTTAACTAATATTAAATATAAATACAATCATTTAAATAATTACAATTATAAAAAATGAGTTCCTAGTAAAATAATGAATGCATTATCCATATAGATGAAGTTATTAAATTCAATCTAATTTAACGTCAACACTGAGACTCAAACTTTCTGAATTGATTGTCTGGTAGTATACTGTTATTTTTCCTGACAAAAGTTTACTTAACTGAATGCATAAGGAGCCCATCAGAGAAAGAGATCATTCTTTTTAGAGAATATCTTTGATAAAATTTGGCCTGATATTTTGTCATAGCAAATTTGCAGACAAATGAGAGAAAATAAATAATTATAATTTCAAATAGTTGAATTTTAAGATGGTTTATTCTACAGAATTTTTGTGACAATAGCTGACAGACTCAGTCACCAGCACATGTTTCAACCATAGAATCTCCACTTTAATACTTGCATGTATTAGAATTCCAAAAAAATTTCCTCAAAATACAGTACTGATCCTTAAGGAAATATAAAACCGCTGCTTTATATTATGCCATCCTTAAATTCACTGATACCTCATGAAAATGTTAACTGTTTATCACTTTTGCATATTTTATTTTGATCTATATTTCTCTAAATGCTGTAGAAGCTATATATAACCAATTCATAATCACCTAATCAAAGTGTTGCATAGACATTT
Source organism: Aethalodelphis obliquidens (assembly GCF_003676395.1). Lineage (NCBI taxonomy): Eukaryota > Metazoa > Chordata > Mammalia > Artiodactyla > Delphinidae > Aethalodelphis > Aethalodelphis obliquidens. The sequence continues at coordinate 21,204,647 of NW_020837959.1, read as the reverse complement.
TAGTGGTCTGTCCATTTAAGTAAGCCATTTCACTAAACTACAAAAAATAAAATCAGAGATTTCTATGAGTACAGAGGTAAATTTTGCCTAATTGCCTTTCTAAAACCGTTTATAAGGGATATGAGGAAACTAAAGTATGCAAAAACATCCTTTTTCATTGATCAAAATGTGTATCATCATTAACACATATAGGCACCTAAAGCTAAACACAGCCATTTTAAAACTACTTTGTATAAAACTGTGTGACTAAAGATACTCTACTCTTGATATTAGTAACAGGAACAGACACTTGAAGAATAAAAATTATTTACAAACTTTTCTAATCCTTCTTCTTAAGTCTAAAATATTTATTTTTCATGTGTAACAACAGCATTATAACACTTTAACATTAAATAAACAGATTGAATATGATGTAAACAAGATTAATATCCCCCAAATAACCATTTATTGCTATCATATATTCAACTATCTACTGAAGAAAAATCCAAAAGTAACCTATCATTGTCCTCCAGGAACTAGTTAACAAAAACATGCAATATTTCCTCTTGGAGATGTTTGTACCTGAAAATCTGTCAAAAGTCTTTTTTTTCCCTCTTATTTAAATGTATTAATTATCTTTAGAAAAAAAAGAACAAGTTTCTGCTTTCTCATGAATTGCCTGATACAGTCAAGGTTACGCTTCATTTTAATAATGAATCTCTGAGCACTGCTAGCATCCACAATTTGGTTAAGTAGACATCAAGGGATCTGGCATTCTTTGAATTAGTATATATGCTAAGTTCAGCTGCATTTTTTATTAACAACATTTACGTGGCCCTTCTTATGACCCAATATTTTTTTAACTACTTGCAAATATTGCTTATTTAATTCATTTGATCTTCCCAACAACTCTATGAGTAATAAGAGTAGAAATAATTCAATGAATTTCAAAAAATGAACACTATTTTAAAAAACCATAAACAAATGTAATTTCTGACTCTTACTTGGATCAACATCAACAAATTCTTTCAATAAATTCCAGAGAAGTAAGAATTTTAGGCTTTATAAGCCATAAAGTCTTTGTGGCAAATAAAATAAACCTGCCATTGCAGAGCTAATGCAGCCATAAACAATATGGAAATACATGGACATGGCTCCAATAAAACTTGTTTTTGAAAATGAAGCAACAGACTGGATTGACCTAGTGGGTAATAGTTTGGCACCCCTAACTTAGATGATAAGTACTGGATATGATTCAGGTCGTATGAATGGGAAACTGATAATACCTGGCACTAAACACTCCAAACCTTGTTCCCTACAGGCATGCTTGTCTTTAGGGAACTATAAAAGCAATCCATGCTCATTAAAGAAAAAATTATGGAAATGTGATAAAAGAGAAAGCAAAATCATATATGGTATCATAGCTGAATATAGTATTTGAGTCATTTCTTTTTTGTAATATGTGAATCTAAAACAAACACTCTCTATTTGCAGGATATGAAAAAAAATCAAATAAATGAAAGTTCAGCTTGAAAAGAAGTGGTAGTTATATTAACATTAAATCATTTCCACAGATCGTACCTCTGATTATACACAATTATTTTGTCAGGATGTTTGCTGGGTTGCTACTGAAGCTGCAACTGAAGCAACTAAGTTGCTGATGAAAGTAAAAAGATTACAAAAAATCTTTTTCTAATCTTTAATTTTAAAAATATAGTAACTCAAAACAATAACAGCAGGGCAGTAACACTGCTTTTACATATGAAAGAGGTCACATTTCATCTCCTTGTTGATGAGTAATTTATAACATCTGGTGTATTTGGCTAGCAGAGAGGAATTGAACAGCATGGCCCTGGTAGAAAGAATTAAATACATCTGTATACTTATTATGCCAAGTAAATGGAGTAATTTACAGATTGGGAACAGTGCAAAGTGTTGTCATTCTGGGCAAGAGTAGCATATATCATTTTATACAGAAATAGAACACTCTGTTCAGCTTGTTCCAGCCTTGGCTTTCAATTCCCAACATAAATCTTAACCCAGAAGTCAATGATAGGATACAGCAGAGAGCATAACAGAGAGTTGACAATGCGGTGGTTAGTTAATTAACCTGGGTACTCAGAGACTATTTCATGTGAGAGAAGTTACAAAAAAACCCAAAACAAACAAACAACTGAATATGCAAAAGTTTCCCATATTTGCAATGATTCTAGTCTTGAATATAATAGATAACTGGCAACTTGCATAAAGAAAAGAAATAAATTTATACATTCCCTAAATATGGAACTTCAATTGTGAATACTTTGGGTCATATTTTTAAAATAGTTATATAATCCAATTTATTTGTGGAAAAAAAATAGATTGTTCATTTGACTCAATAACTTGTGTATAACAAAGTAATAAATTCCCCTAGCTTTCATAAAACTTTGTTAACACAATTACAAAGACACTCTCAGATTGGTTTATAATTAATTGTTTGCATGTCTATGTCCCTCGGAAGAACTTGAGCTACTTGAAGGTACAAATTATATCTGTTTGTATTTGTATACTTAATACCATAGTTGGCATGCATCCAGTATTCAATAAGTAATTGTTAAATTACTTCATCTGAATATAACTTTTTGTTGTTGTTGTTTTGGGGTTGGTAAAATGGGATATATGGAAATCACCCTTTTCCTTCCCTTTCTGATTTCAAGTTAGTTCTAAAAGTTTACCAGTCTTGGGATTTTTTGGTTTAAAGTGGCAACTGGGTAGCACTTTCAATTGTGACATTTTCTGTGAAACCAAAGGAAATGATCATAACTCATAAATCCTAGACATTCAGATATATAAATTATGAAATGTCAGGACCAAGAAATAATTCCCACTATCCATATGATAAATAATATAAAATAAAAATATTTCTATTTAGGCTTTCTCTCAAGGCTAAAATAGTGTTTTATTTTAAAACATTAAATTCATCTGAAAAAAAAAAAAAGGTATTCCAAAAGTCAGAGACCCAGTATTGTAGGTTTGGGTAAATGGTTCACTGAAATAGATGCATGAACCACAAAATACAGTTCACTTGTTACAATACCGTAATATATTAGAGATAATTGGTGCTGAGTTTAATGTACATTCTATTAAATAAAGGAGCTCATATATTTCTTGTTAATATCATAAAAATCAGGACTGTCTTATGTTAAGTTTAAACATGTATAGGGTAAGTGAGAAAATGACTTTTTATCCACTGGATGGGTCCTCAGATAATCATATTTGGTGGTGGCATCATTCAGAATACACCATCAGCAGAGGACCTGACTACACATTTTTCCAAGGAAAATATACAAATGACCAACAGGTTCATGAAAATTTGCTCAACATCACTAATCATCATGAAAATGCAAATCAAAACCACAATGAGCTCTCATTTCACATCATACCCATTAGAATGGCTCTTATCAAAAAGACAAGTGTACCAAGTGTTGGCAAGGATATAGGGAAAAGGAAAAATGTGTGCACTGTTGGTGATAATGTAAATTGGTGCACCCACAATGAAAAATAGTATAGAAATTCCTGAAAAAATTATTCAGCCGTATAAAGAAGGAAATCCTGCCATTTGCAACAACATGAATAAACCTTGAGGGCATTAGACAAAGTATTATAAATCAGAAAGAGGAAGACAAACAGTGTGTGATCTGTCTTTTATGGGGAAACCTAAGAATAGCCAAACTCATAGAAACAGAGTAGATGACTGGTTGTCAGGGACTGGAAGATGCGGGGAAATATTGGTCAAAGAATACAGACTTCCAGTTATAAGTTTTAGGGTCTAATGAATAGCGCAGTGACTATAGTTAATAATACTTTATTACATACTTGAAAGTTGCTAAGAGTAAATCTTAAATGTTCTTACCACACACACACAAAAGGTAATTATGTGAGGTGATTGATGTTTCAGCTAACATGGTTGTGGTAATCATTTCACAATATATATTTGTATCACGTCACCTTAAACTTATACAATGTTATATGCAAATTACATATCAGTTAAGCTGGGGGGAAAATTCACCAGAAAAATGGGATACAGAGGAAATTCATAATGTCATGAAATAATTTCAGTAATTTTATTAGCTTTAAGTTGGATGGTTATCTAATAGGCTTAGTTGGTTCACAATAAAGGCAGACAAAGTATATAAGTGAATAAGTTATATAAACTCACTATTTGTGCTAGAAAAGCTTTTGGCAGAAATTACAAAAATTTTTTTTTGAATAACAGCAAGCAAAACAATTTCGTGCCCATTTTATGACCCTTTCTGAAAATATTTTCACAGGCAAAATAAAGGTATGAAATGAGCATGGACCATAAGTAATGGACCAGAGTGTGATTCTGCTTTCCACTACTTGCTATGTATATGAACTTGGACGTATTATATTATTTAATATCTCTGAGCCTATGATTCCTATTATATGAAAAATGAAAAAAAAACATTTGCTTTGTTATGTTGCAATATTTAGGAAATGTATAAAAAAAAACCATGTACAGGCTTATTAAAATGGTAGCCACTATTAGTTTTAAAATATTTTACTGATATCTTCAAAAATAGAAAGTAGATATCATCAAAATCAAACAGGTTGGTTGTTACAATGCAAGTTATGACTCAAAAAATCCTGAAAATACTCTGGCACTAGAGGAAAATGAAGGTCATTGGTACAGAAAAACATAAAAATATGTGAGATAAGCTGCTAAAATAATAGTGAATATCAGATACTGATGACTAACTGATAAAGGAAAGAGAGAGTGGAGTGCAGAGATTTTGTGAACCTGAGGTAGAGGACCAGTAGATGGAAATATACACTCAAATCTAACTCATAGTTACAACAATTAAGGAAAAATGGTATAAATGCATAATTACATTTGAGATATTATGCAAGGGTAGAATTTATTGGGATCAAGGCATAAGGAATAGGATTATCCCAATATAATGAGCTCCCTGATAAAGGGATTTTCTTAAGGAAAAAGGGTAAGATATATGCAAAGCATAAGGCAACTAAATGAGTTATTAAGTGGGCTATTTCAGTGTTGGGCCAGATCCAATATATATCTCTATCTATCTCTATCTCTACCCATTGAGAAAAACAATAGGTACATTTTGATGCCAAGTTTAGAACTATTCAATAGAATAAAACAATTGAAAAAATTTAAGCATATTAAATACCATCTTAACCATTCATTTTCTATGCATTAGTTTTCACTATCTTAAGATAATCGTAATCTAAATTGATTGAGACTTCTATTTGTATCTACTAAAATAAATAAAACTCAGTTTTGTCTACATCAACGTTGATAGGTTAAAAGTACAAATATGATAGTTCTACATGCTTAAAATATGAAGGGTGGATTTTTGTTTCTGTTAGTCCAGAGAAAAGAACTGCTAGTGGCTTTTCTACCATAGTTTCAGACAGCCATTGAACACCCTCTATCACTTAATTTATTCCCATTGCTCCTGTCCTAGTTCTGTCATTGACTTGAAAGACTTTTCATACAAATGACACTAATGCTCCTTCACACTGAGTGCTGGCAGATCACACAGGAATTTTGTCTGGAAAGTTTTTTACAAATCAACAAAACTTTTGATTTGTTTTATACGAGAATTGCAAGTGGGTTCACTATGAGTTATCCTTAAAGTCTGAGAGGAATAAGTCAAATTAATCACAGCTGGAATAAAAAATTAATATAAAAAATTAGAAATGTATTTTGAATCATTTGTATTTTCCTCATTTCATAACTTTATGTCTTAATGTATATATGTTTTGCAATATAAGTTTTGCAATATTTATTTAAATTAATCATATAGTTATATGATATAGTGCTTTTATATAGTGCTTTTAAGTGAATAAACCACACACACACTCATATACACAATGCTATATACATCTGGTAACAGAAAGGAGTATAAATGATTATAAAATAACAGACTCCCATTACATACAAATATACTGTTTCCTCAGAGGCAAGAATGCTAATGATTCTTTTTTATCTTTTTATTTTTTATTATTATTATTTTCTTACATCTTTATTGGAGTATAATTGCTTTACAATGGTGTGTTAGTTTCTGCTTTATAACAAAGTGAATCAGTTATACATATACATATGTTCCCATATCTCTTCCCTCTTGCATCTCCCTCCCTCCTACCCTCCCTATCCCACGCCTCCAGACGATCACAAAGCACCCAGCTGATCTCCCTGTGCTCTTCGGCTGCTTCCCACTAGCTATGTACCTTACGTTTGGTAGTGTATATATGTCCATGCCTCTCTCTCGCTTTGTCACAGCTTACCCTTCCCCCTCCCCATATCCTCAAGACCATTCTCTAGTAGGTCTGTGTCTTTATTCCTGTCTTACCCCTAGGTTCTTCATGACATTTGTTTCTTAATTCCATATATATGTGTTAGCATACGGTATTTGTCTTTCTCTTTCTGACTTACTTCACTCTGGATGACAGACTCTAGGTCTATCCACCTCATTACAAATAGCTCAGTTTCGTTTCTTTTTATGGCTGAGTAATATTCCATTGTATATATGTGCCATATCTTCTTTATCGATTCATCCAATGATTGACACTTAGATTGTTTCCATCTCTGGGCTATTGTAAATAGAGCTGCAATGAACATTTTCGTACATGACTCTTTTTGAATTATGGTTTTCTCAGGGTATAGGCCCAGTGGGATTGCTGGGTCATATGGTAGTTCTATTTCTAGTTTTCTAAGGAACGTCCATACTGTTCTCCACAGTGACTATATCATTTTACATTCCCACCAACAGTGCAAGAGTGTTCCCTTTTCTCCACACCCTCTCCAGCATTTATTGTTTCTAGATTTTTTGATGATGGTCATTCTAACTGGTGTGAGATGATATCTCATTGTAGTTTTGATTTGCATTTCTCTAATGATTAATGATGTTGAGCATTCTTTCATGCGTTTGTTGGCAGTCTGTATATCTTCTTTGGAGAAATGTCTATTTAGGTCTTCTGCCCATTTTTGGAATGGGTTGTTTGTTCTTTTGCTATTGAGCTGCAGGAGCTGCTTATAAATTTTGGAGATTAATCCTTTGTCAGTTGCTTCATTTGCAAATATTTTCTCCCATTCTGAGGGTTGTCTTTTGGTCTTGTTTATGGTTTCTTTTGCTGTGCAAAAGCTTTGAAGTTTCATTAGTTCCCATTTGTTTATTTTTGTTTTTAATTTCCATTTCTCTAGGAGGTGCGTCAAAAAGGATCTTGCTGTGATTTATGTCATAGAGTGTTCTGCCTATGATTTCCTATGATAGTTTCTGGCCTTACATTTAGGTCTTTAATCCATTTTGAGCTTATTTTTGTGTATGGTGTTAGGGAGTGATCTAATCTCATACTTTTACATGTACCTGACCAGTTTTCCCAGCACCACTTATTGAAGAGGCTATCTTTTCTCCACTGTACATTCTTGCCTCCTTTATCAAAGATAAGGGGACCATATGTGCGTGGGTTTATCTCTGAGCTTTCTATCCTGTTCCATTGATCTATCTTTCTGTTTTTGTGCCAGTACCATACTGTCTTGATTACTGTAGCTTTGTAGTTTAGTCTGAAGTCAGGGAGCCTGATTCCTCCAGCTCCATTTTTCGTTCTCAAGATTGCTTTGGCTATTCGGAATCTTTTGTGTTTCCATACAGATTGTGAAATTTTTTGTTCTAGTTCTGTGAAAAATGCCAGTGGTAGTTTGATAGGGATCACATTGAACCCGTAGATTGCTTTGGGTAGTAGAGTCATTTTCACATTGTTGATTCTTCCAATCTAAGAACATGGTGTATCTCTCCATCTATTTGTATCATCCTTAATTTATTTCATCAGTGTCTTATACTTTTCTGCGTACAGGTCTTTTGTCTCCTTAGGTAGATTTATTCCTAGATATTTGATTCTTTTTGTTGCAATGGTAAATGGGAGTGTTTTCTTGATTTCACTTCCAGATTTTTCATCATTAGTGTATAGGAATCCCAGAGATTTCTGTGCATTAATTTTGTATCCTGCTACTTTACCAAATTCATTGATTAGCTCTAGTAGTTTTCTGGTAGCATCTTTAGGATTCTCTATATATAGTATTATGTCATCTGCAAACAGTGACAACTATACTTCTTCTTTTCTGATTTGGATTCCTTTTATTTCCTTTTCTTCTCTGATTCCTGTGGCTAAAACTTTCAAAACTATGTTGAATAAGAGTGGTGAGAGTGGGCAACCTTGTCTTGTTCCTGATCTTAGTGGAAATGCTTTCAGTTTTTCACCATTGAGGACACTGTTGGCTGTGGGTTTGTCATATATGGCCTTTATTATGTTGAGGAAAGTTCCCTCTATGCCTACTTTCTGCAGGGTTTTTATCATAAATGGGTGTTGAATTTTGTTGAAAGCTTTCTCTGCATCTATTGAGATGATCATATGGTTTTTCTCCTTCAGTTTGTTAATATGGTGTATCACGTGGATTGATTTGCGTATATTGAAGAATCTTTGCATTCCTGGAATAAACCCCACTTGATCATGGTGTATGATCCATTTAAGGTGCTATTGGATTCTGTTTGCTAGTATTTTGTTGAGGATTTTTGGATCTATGTTCATCAGTGATATTGGCCTGTAGTTTTCTTTCTTTGTGACATCCTTGTCTGTTTTGGTATTAGGGTGATGGTGGCCTCGTAGAATGAGTTTGGGTGTTCCTCCTTCTGCTATATTTGGAAGAGTTTGAGAAGGATAGGTGTTAGCTCTTCTCTAAATGTTTGATAGAATTCGCCTGTGAAGCCATCTGGTCCTGGACTTTTGTTTCTTCGAAGATTTTTAATCACAGTTTCAATTTCAGTGCTTGTGATTGGTCTGTTCATATTTTCTATTTCTTCCTGATTCAGTCTTGGCAGGTTGTGCATTTCTAGGAATTTGTCCATTTCTTCCAGGTTGTCCATTTTATTGGCATAGAGTTGCTTGCAGTAATCTCTCATGATCTTTTGTATTTCTGCAGTGTCAGTTGCTACTTCTCCTTTTTCATTTCTAATTCTATTGATTTGAGTCTTCTCCCTTCTTTTCTTGATGAGTCTGGCTAATGGTTTATCAATTTTGTTTATCTTCTCAAAGAACCAGCTTTTAGTTTTATTGATCTTTGCTATCGTTTCCTTCATTTCTTTTTCATTTATTTCTGATCTGACTTTTGTGATTTGTTTCGTTCTGCTAACTTTGGGGTTTTTTTTGTTCTTCTTTCTCTAATTGCTTTAGGTGCAAGGTTAGGTTGTTTATTCGAGATGTTTCCTATTTCTTAAGGTGGGCTTGTATTGCTATAAACTTCCCTCTTAGAACTCCTTTTGCTGCATCCCCTGGGTTTTGGGTCGTCGTGTCTGCATTGTCATTTGTTTCTAGGTATTTTTTTATTTCCTCTTTGATTTCTTCAGTGATCACTTCGTTATTAAGTAGTGTATTGTTTAGCCTCCATGTGTTTGTATTTTTTACAGATCTTTTCCTGTAATTGATATCTAGTCTCATAGTGTTGTGGTCAGAAAAGATACTTGATACAATTTCAATTTTTTTAAATTTACCAAGGCTTGGTTTGTGACCCAAGGTATGATCTATCCTGGAGAATGTTCCCTGAGCACTTGAGAAAAATGTGTATTCTGTTGTTTTTGGATGGAATGTCCTATAAATATCAATTACGTCCATCTTGTTTAATGTATCATTTAAAGCTTGTGTTTCCTTATTTATTTTCATTTTGGATGATCTGTCCATTAGTGAAAGTGCGGTGTTAAAGTCCCCTACCATGAATGTGTTACTGTCGATTTCCCCTTTTATGGCTGTTAGTATTTGCCTTATGTATTGAGGTGCTCCTATGTTGGGTGCATAAATATTTACAATTGTTATATCTTCTTCTTGGATCGATCCCTTGATCATTATGTAATGTCCTTCTTTGTCTCTTCTAATACTCTTTATTTTAAATTCTATTTTGTCTGATATGAATATTGCTACTCCAGCTTTCTTTTGGTTTCCATTTGCATGAAATATGTTTTTCCATCCCCTTACTTTCAGTCTGTATGTGTCTCTAGGTCTGAAGTGGGTCTCTTGTAGACAGCAAATATATGGGTCTTGTTTTTGTATCCATTCAGCCAATCTGTGTCTTCTGGTGGGAGCATTTAGTCCATTTCCATTTAAGGTAATTATCGATATGTATGTTCCTATTCCCATTTTCTTAATTGTTTTGGGTTCGTTATTGTAGGTCTTTTCCTTCTCTTGTGTTTCTTGCCTAGAGAAGTTCCTTTAGCAGTTGTTGTAAAGCTGGTTTGGTGGTGCTGAACTCTCTCAGGTTTTGCTTGTCTGTAAAGGTTTTAATTTCTCTGTCAAATCTGAATGAGATCCTTGCTGGGTAGAGTAATCTTGGTTGCAGGTTTTTCTCCTTCATCACTTTAAATATGTCCTGCCAGTCCCTTCTGGCTTGCAGAGTTTTTGCTGAAAGATCAGCTGCTAACCTTATGGGGATTCCCTTTTGTGTTATTTGTTGTTTTTCCCTTGCTGCTTTTAATCTGTTTTCTTTGTATTTAATTTTTGACAGTTTGATTAATATGTGTCTTGGTGTATTTCTCCTTGGATTTATCCTGTATGGGACTCTCTGTGCTTCCTGGACTTGATTAACTATTTCCTTTCCCATATTAGGGAAGTTTTCAACTATAATGTCCTCAAATATTTTCTGAGTCCCTTTCTTTTTCTCTTCTTCTTCTGGAACTCCTATAATTTGAATGTTGGTGCGTTTATTGTTGTCCCAGAGTTCTCTGAGACTGTCCTCAGTTCTTTTCATTGGTTTTTCTTTATTCTGCTGTGCAGTAGTTATTTCCACTCTTTTATTTCCAGATCACTTATCTGTTCTTCTGCCTCAGTTATTCTGCTAGTGATCCCATCTAGAGTATTTTTAATGTCATTTATTGTGTTGTTCATCGTTTTTTGTTTCATCTTTAGTTGTTCTAGGTCCTTGTTAAATGTTTCTTGCATTTTGTCCACTCTATTTCCAAGATTTTGGATCATCTTTACTATCATTATTCTGAATTCTTTTTCAGGTAGACTGCCTATTTCCTCTTCATTTGTTATGTCTGGTGGGTTTTTATCTTGTGCCTTCATCTGGTGTGTGTTTTTCTGTCTTCTCATTTTGCTTGTCTTACTGTGTTTGGGGTCTCTTTTTTGCAGGCTGCAGGTTCGTAGTTCCCGTTGTTTTTGGTGTCTGTCCCCAGTGGCTAAGGTTGGTTCAGTGGGTTGTGTAGGCTTCCTGGTGGAGGGGACTAGTGCCTGTGTTGTGGTGGATGAGGCTGGATCTTGTCTTTCTGGTGGGCAGGTCCATGTCTGGTGGTGTGGTTTGGGGTGTCTGTGGACTTATTATGATTTTAGGCAGCCTTTCTGCTAATGGGTGGGGTTGTGTTCCTGTCTTGCTAGTTGTTTGGCATAGGATGTCCAGCACTGTAGCTTGCTGGTTGTTGAGTGAAGCTCAGTGCTGGTGTTGAGATGGAGATCTCTGGGAGATTTTCGCCGTTTGATATTATGTGGAGCTGGGAGGTCTCTTGTGGACCAGTGTCCTGAAGTTGGCTGTCGCACCTCAGAGGCACAGTACTGACTCCTGGCTGCAGCACCAAGAGCCTTTCATCCACACGGCTCAGAATAAAAGAGAGATAAAGTAGAAAGAAATAATTAGTAGAAGTAGAAAGAAAGAAAGTAGGGAGGGAGGGAGGGAGGAAGGAAGGAAGGAGGGAAGGAAAAAAAGAAAGAAAAAAGCTAAAGTGAAATAAAGTAAGATAAAATATAATAATGTTATTAAAATAAAGAAATAATTTTTAAGAGAAAAAAAAGAAAAAAAAAAAAAAAAACGGACGGATAGAACCCTAGGACAAATGCTGGAAGCAAAGCTATACAGACAAAATCTCACACAGAAGCATACACATACACACTCACAAAAAGAGGAAAAGGGGAAAAAATCATAAATCTTCCTCTCAGAGTCCACCTCTTTCATTTGGGATGATTCATTGTCTGTTCATGTATTCCACAGATGCAGGGTACATCAAGTTGATTGTGGAGCTTTAATCAGCTGCTTCTGAGGCTGCTGGGAGAGATTTCCCTTTCTCTTCTTTGTTCTCACAGCTCCCAGGGTCACAGCTTTGGATTTGGCCCCACCTGTGCGTGTAGGTCGGCCGGAGGGCGTCTGTTCTTCGTTCAGACAGAACAGGGTTAAAGGAGCCGCTGATTCGGTAGCTCTGGCGCACTCAGGCCGGAGGGGAGGGAGGGGCACGGAGTGCGGGGTGGGCCTGCGCCTGCGTTGCCAGAGGCCGGCGTGACGTTGCACTAGCCTGAGGCGCGCCGAGCGTTCTTCCGGGGTAGTTGTCCCTGGATCCCGTGACCCTGGCAGTGGCGGGCTGCACAGGCTCCCCGGAAAGGAGGTGTGGAGAGTGACCTTTGCTCGCACACAGGCTTCTTGGTGGCAGGAGCAGCAGCCTTAGTGTCTCATGCCCGTCTCTGGGGTCCGCGCTTTTAGCCGCGACTCACGCCCGTCTCTGGAGCTCCTTTAAGCAGCGCTCTTAATCCCCTCTACTCGCGCACCAGGAAACAGAGGGAAGAAAAAGTCTCTTGCCTCTTCCGCTGGTCCAGACCTTTCTCCGGACTCCCTCCCGGCTAGCCGCGGTGCACCAACCCCCTGCAGGCTGTGCTCAAGCCGCCAACCCCAGTCCTCTCCCGGCGTTCCGACCGAAACCCGAGCCTCAGCTCCCAGCCCCGCCCGCCCCGGCGGGTGAGCAGACAAGCCTCTCGGCCCGGTGAGTGCTGGTCGGCACCGAACTTCTGTGCGGGAATCTCTCCACTTTGCCCTCCGCACCCCTGTTGCCGTGCTCTCCTCCACGGCTCCGAAGCTTTCCCCCTCCACCACCCGCAGTCTCCGCCCGCAAAGGGGCTTCCTAGCGTGTGGGAACATTTCCTCCTTCACAGCTCCCTCCCACTGGTGCATGTTTTTTCTTTATTTCTTTTGCCCTACCCAGGTATGTGGGGAGTTTCTTGCCTTTTGGGAGGTCTGAGGTCTTCTAACAGCCTTCAGTAGGTGTTCTGTAGGAGTTGTTCCACGTGTAGATGTATTTCTGGTGTATCTGTGGGGAGGAAGGTGATCTCCGCGTCTTACTCTTCCGCCATCTTCCCCAGCAATCTTCCTTTTTTATCGTTTTAGAAGTAATAGTATAAGCATACCCAAGAATGAATTTCAACGTTATATTCCTATTTTCAATTGAAAGAAAGTATCCATAATATCTTAAGCTATGTACTTTTTATTTTAAAAATTATTAATTCTAACTCGTGTAGATTTGATTTATTGGGATGTCAACCGTTAGGTTCACATCGAACTCATTAAAAGATGACAACGAACTCATTAAAAAGACGTCCTGCTAGGCCTTTAGTTAGCAGCCCATTGTGATTTAAGCATGGGGGTGTTGTCTCCATTCAAAGATTATTTAAGACCCTTTTTTTTCCCTCTGTAAAAATTGGAAAAATACTATGTAAACCAAAGGGTTTGTGAAAATCTTTGAAAACGATGTCTGATTCAGCCTTAGTTAACTCCCAAATACTGATTTTAAGGCACATTCTCAAGAAGCTAAGGGCCAAGCAGATTATATTAAAACCCTATGAGTCACCATTACACAGATTATGCCTTGAACTAACAGTCTTTTTAACTCTACTATTCAGAGGAAAACATTCGAAATTGGCTTCTATAGAAGTTCCAATCACCCTGGCCATCCACAAGCATCTCCATTCAAAATTCACCCACAAATTGGTTATTTTCACCATAACATCAACCACATATTTGGATCAGCTGTTCTTCTGCTTATTGCCCTCTTTATTGGTGACTATTTCTCCTGTTCACTTCATCAATTCATTCATAGTCCCGCTATAAATCTTGTCATCAAATAAATCAAATTATCTATAATAATATACTTTGAAATATCTCACTCTTTTTACACTATTTCTTTCAGGTCACTTTATCAGTTTACTGATATCAGGTCACTTTTTCAGACTACTTTATCAAATTGTACCACTAGATCTCACGAGAATTGTAACATACATTATTCGTTGATTCCAACACTTTTCTTCAAAATTAGCATTATCCTGATTTTTCTCTATGTCCAGACTAAAATCAGTACTTATAATAGTTATTTAGCTGCAATTATATGAACTCACTTGTCTCCCTTTTCCTCAATCACCAGTGAAACTCAACCTTTAGATAAACCCTATAATTCTATAATTTACTTTGTCTAGAAAGTAAACATTAAAAGAAAATATTACAGAAAGCAATCTAACATGTTATAATTTAAATTTGTAACTTCAGACTTCAATTTGGACTTTTTCTTTTCTTAAAACACCATTTTTTCTGTAAAAGTTGGTGAGAAACAATTTTCCGTGAATGTTTTCACATCTATTCCAGGTCCATGATTTTGGTGTAAAAAGCACTGGCAGAGTTGGTTAAAGATTGATTGTATAGCAACTGTGTCCTGGAAGCTAGAGATTGAGTATTGCTTGGAAATAATTTATAGACATCTTCCCAGGAACCTGGTATTTGCAATCCAGTGAGATGAAGCTGGAGACCTTCCTCTCTTCCCCCTTGGAGATTTATTTACATTCCAAAGTAAAGGTACTAATATTCGTACCTTTTCCCATTGTATGCTGTGGACAGGTGGAAACACACATACAAACCCACACACTTCACACCTAACCTTGTAAGATAAACTAATACCAGGTTCCCAACTCTTGAGTCTGTTTCCAAGTACCAAATAACTGATGCTAAATAGAATACCAGTGATGTTCCAGCTGGAATCATGATTCACTTGAAGTCTTTTAAATAGTAAGAGAATTAGAGGATCTTACACAATCATTGGAAGTATGAGTAAAAGGTTTCTAGGTGTTCAGAAAGTGCCTAAATTGTTTGGAACCCACAGACAGTGCCTAACCTATCGGCAGTAATGAAACAAATGACTCACAGGAAATGAACCAGAAACTACATGTGTTATCTTGCTTAGTGCCTATGCATCCTCCCACAACTGCACCTGGAAAATAATATCTTCTTTCTTTGAAATTAATTAACTCTTTATTTCTATTGAATTATAATTGACATACAATATTATATTAGTTTCAGGTGTACAACATAGTGATTTGATACACTATAAAATGTATCAAATATATATTATAAAATGAACAGTTAAGTCTAGTTACCATCTGTCACATGCAGAGTTATTACAATATTATTGACTATATTCCCTATCTCTGAGACTTTTTTTTTTTTTTTTTTGCGGTACATGGGCCTGTCACTGTGTGGCCTCTCCCGTTGCGGAGCACAGGCTCCGGACGTGCAGGCTCAGCGGCCATGGCTTACGGGCCCAGCTGCATGTGGGATCTTCCCAGGCTGGGGCACGAACCTGTGTCCCCTGCATCGGCAGGCGGACTCTCAACCACTGCGCCACCAGGGAAGCCCTCTGAGACTTATTTTATAGCTGGAAGTTTGTAGGTCTTAGTCCCTTAGTACCTTTTTCACTCTTTCCCTGAATCTCCTGCTCTCAGGCGACCACAAATTTCTTCTCTGTATCTATGAGTCTATTTCTGTTTTTTGTTTGTTACTTTTCTGTTTCTTAGATTCCACATATAAGCGAAATCACACAGTATCTCTCTTTCTCTGTCTGATTTATCTTACATAGGATAGTACTCTCTAGGTCCATTTCATGCTGTTGCAAATGGCAAGATTTTGGTTTTTTGTGGCTGAGTAATATTCCATTATATTTAGATACCACATCGTTTTTAGCCATTCACCTGTTGATGGACACTTGGGTTGCTTATATATCTTGGCTACTGTAAAATTTGCTTCAATGAACATAGGGGTCCATATATCTTTTCAAATTAGTGTTTTGGTTTCCTTTATATGAATGCCCAGAAGTGGAATTGCTGGGTCATATGGGTCATAAAATCTCCATACTGTTTTCCATAGTGACCGCACCAATTTACATTCCCACCAACAGTGCACTAGGGTTCCCTTTTCTCAACATCCTCACCAACTCTTGTTTTTTGATAATAGCCATTCTGATAGGTGTGAGATGTTGTCTCATTGCAGTTTTGATTTTCATTTTCCTGATGATTGGTGATGTTGAGCATCTTTTTATGTATTTCTTGGCCATCTGTATGTCTTTGGGAAAGTGTCTATTCAGGTCATCTGCCCATTTATAATTGGGTTGTTAGTTTTTTGGTATTCAGTTGTTTAAGATTTAATATATTTTCAATATCAACCCCTTATCAGGTATGTTATTTGCAAGTATCTTCTCCCATTCAGCAGGTTGTCTTTTCATTCTGTCGATGGTTTCCTTCTTTGTGCAAAGTTTTCTGGATTTTGGATATGTCTCTCCAGGCAAGGGTAACAAAAGAAAAAATAAATAAGCATCTTCTCTCCCGTCTTTCAAATTTTGCCCAACACTTATCTAACCTGAAACCCTGCTTTCAGGGATTCTGGACAATATAGTTCTCAGCCATCTCTTCTGTGGTGCAGGGGCATATATAAGATGAACAGAAACAATCCAGCACACACGAATTTTTTTGACAAACAAATTTCTGCCAATGTTGCTGCCTGTTTGATTTCTTGTGCACTCAGCATTCTTTTATTTTCTCTCTCCTTCCCTCACTCTGTCCCCTCTCCTCTCTTTCGTCAAAGGAATTATTGAGGAGTCAATATATCCAATTCCCAATGTTGTGCACAAAATATGGTTGAGTTTAAATCTCAAGATGTGCCATTTCCCTTTAGAAGTGTGGTCTGCTTGCCTTTTTCCATGAAATGCAACAATTGGACCCTCTCTGTCTACTTCTTTAACATGCTATGTAGCTCTCAATGCCTTTAATAGACTTCTTATATATTACTGCTTGCAGATTAAAATGTGTTTTAGTTTCTTCAAAAACATAGCCTGTATCATTGTATTTTATTCTTGTCATTTGGGGAGAGTTGTTGATCCCTATGAAGATTGGGGAAATGCAAAATTTTAGTAAGCCTGTCAGAATTCTGCTTTTATCCCTTTGTTCAATGATAATTGATAATCTTCTGAATACTGTTCCAGCCCAAAATAGAATTTCAATGGGAATTTTGCTTATATCTTGAACTCTGATATAAATTTTTTCCTAAATACTCGATTTGCTCCTCTTTAATGTTTATATTATTTCTGAAATATGTCTTATTATTTCAGGGTCCTATATAATTTTCATTAACTTTTCACTAGCAAATTTTCATGTCCTTATGTCTCACTGAAGATATAACCTTGGATCTTCTTGTGGTAATACACTTTGGGAAGCTTTATGTCTGCTGTACACTGTATTTATTTATTTATTTATTTATTTATTTATAGTTGATTTACAATGTTGTGTTAATTTCTACTGTATAGCAAAGTAATTCAGGTACACATATATATTCTTTTTTTAAATTTAATTAAATTTTTTTTATACAGCAGGTTCTTATTAGTTACCTACTTTATACAGATTAGTGTATATATGTCAATCCCATCTCCCAATTCATCCCACCACCAACACCCCCACTTTCCCCCTTTGTGTCCATAAATTTATTCTCTACATCTGTGTCTCTATTTCTGCCTTGCAAACTGTTTCATCTGTACCATTTTTCTAGATTCCACATATATGCCTTAATATATGATATTTGTTTTTCACTTTCTGACTTACTTCACTCTGTATGACAGTCTCTAGATCCATCCACGTCTCATTTCATACAGAGTGAAGTAAGTCAGAAAGTGAAAAACAAATATTCGTTCCCAATTTCGTTCCTTTTTATGGCTGAGTAATATTCCATTGTATGTATGTACCACATCTTCTTTATCCATTCATCTGTTGATGGGTATTTAGGTTGCTTCCATGACCTGGCTATTGTAAATAGTGCTGCAATGAACATTGGGGTTCATGTGTCTCTTTGAATTATGGTTTTCTCTGGGTATATGCCCAGTAGTGGGATTACTGGGTCATATGGTAATTCTATTTATAGTTTTTAAGGAACCTCCATACTGTTCTCCATAATGGCTGTGTCAATTTACATTCCCACCAACAGTGCAAGAGGTTTCCCTTTTCACCAAACCCTCTCCAGCGTTTGTTGTTCGTAGATTTTCTGATGATGCCCATTCTAACTGGTATGAGGTGATATCTCATTGTAGTTTGAGTTTGCATTTCTCTAATAGGTAATGATGTTGAGCAGCTTTTCATGTGCCTCTTGGCCATCTGTTTGTCTTCTTTGGAGAAATGGCTATTTAGGTCTTCTGCCCATTTTTTGATTCAGTTGTTTGTTTTTTTTAATACTGAGCTGCTTGAGCTGTTTATATATTTTGGAGATTAATCCTTTGTCCATTGATTCATTTGCAAATATTTTCTCCCATTCTGAGGGTTGTCTCTTGGTCTTGTTTATGGTTTCCTTTGCTCTGCAAAGGCTTTTAAGTTTCATTAGGTCCCATTTGTTTATTTTTGTTTTCATTTCCATTACTGTAGGAGGTGGGTCAAAAAAGATCTTGCTGTGGTTTATGTCAAAGGGTGTTCTTCCTATGTTTTCCTCTAAGAGTTTTATAGTGTCTGGCCTTAAATTTAGGTCTTTAATCCATTTTGAGTTTATTTTTTGTGTATGGTGTTAGGGAGTTGTTCTAATTTCATTCTTTTACATGTAGCTGTCCAGTTTTCCCAGCACCACTTATTGAAGAGGCTGTCTTTTCTCCTTTGTACATCCTTGCCTCCTTTGTCATAGATTAGTTGACCATAGATGCGTGGGTTTATGTCTGGGCTTTCTATACTTTTTCATTGATCTATATTTCTGTTTTGTGCCGTATTGTCATATTGTGCCATAGTATCATATTGTCTTGATTTCTGTAGCTTTGTAGTATAGTCTGAAGTCAGGGAGTCTGATTCTTCTAGATCCATTTTTTTCCCTCAAGTTTGCTATGGCTATTCAGGGTCTTTTGTGTCTCCATACAAATTTTAAGGCTTTTTTTTTCTAGTTCTGTAAAAAAAGGCATTGGTAATTTGATAGGGCTTGCATTGAATCTGTAGATTGCTTTGGGTAGTATAGTCATTTTCACAATATTGATTTTTCCAATCCAAGAATATGGTATATCTCTCCATCTGTTTGTGTCTTACAGTTTTCTGAGTATAGGTCATTTACCTCCTTAGGTAGATTTATTCCTAGGTATTTTATTCTTTTTGTTGCAATGGTAAATGGGACGGTTTCCTTAATTTCTCCTTATGATACTTCGTTGTTAGTGTATAGAAATGCAAGAGACTTCTGTGCTTTAATTTTGATATCCTGCAATTTTACCAAATTCATTGATTAGCTCTAGTAGTTTTCTGGTGGCATCTTTAGGATTCTCTATGTATAGTATCATGTCATCTGCAAACAGTGACAGTTTTACTTCTTCTTTTCCAATTTGTTTTCCTTTTATTTCTTTTTCTTCTCTGATTGCCATGGCTAGGACTTCCAAAACTATGTTGAATAATAGTGGTGAGAGTGGACATCCTTGTCTTATTCCTGATGTTAGAGGAAATGGCTTCAGCTTTTCACCACTGAGAATGATGTTTGCTGTGGGTTTGTAATATATGACCTTTATGATGTTCTAGTAGATTCCCTCTATGCCCACTTTCTGTAGAGTTTTTATCACAAATGGGTGTTGAATTTTGTCATAAGCTTTTTCTGCATCTATTGAGATGATCATATGGTTTTTATTCTTCAATTTGTTAATATGGTGTATCACACTGATTGATTTGTGTATATTGAAGAATCCTTGCATCCCTGGGAGAAATCCCACTTGATCATGGAGTATGATCCTTTTAATGTGCTGTTGGATTCTGTTTGCTGGTATTTTGTGGAGGACTTTTGCATCTATATTCGTCCAGGATGTTGGTCTGTAATTTTCTTTTTTTGTAGTATCTTTGCCTGGTTTTAGTATCAGGGTGATGGTGGCCTCATAGAATGAGTTTGGGAGTGTTCCTTCCTCTGCAATTTTTTGGAAGAGGTTGAGAAGGATTGGTGTTAGCTTGCCTCTAAATGTTTGATAGAATTCACCTGTGAAGCCATCTGGTCCTGGGTTTTGTTTGTTGGAAGATTTTAATCACAGTTTCAATTTCATTACTTGTGATTGTTCTGTTCATATTTTCTATTTCTTCCTGGTTTGGTCTTAGAAGGTTATACCTTTCTAAGAATTTGTCTAGTTCTTCCAGGTTGTCCATTTTATTGGCATGGAGTTGCTTGTAGTAGTCTCCTATGATGCTTTGCATTTCTGCAGTGTCCATTGTAACTTCATTTTCATTTCTAATTTTATTGATTTGAGTCCTCTGCCTCTTTTTCTTGATGAGTCTGGTTAAAGGTTTATCAATTTTGTTTATCTCCTCAAAGAACCAGCTTTTAGTTTTATTGATCTTTGCTACTGTTTTCTTTTTTCTATTTCATTTATTTCTGCTCTGATCTTTATGATTTCTTTCCGTCTACTAACTTTGGATTTTGTTTGTTCTTCTTTCTCTAGTTCCTTTAGCTGTAAGGTTAGCTTGTTTATTTGAGATTTTTCTTTTTATTTTTTTTATACAGCATATTCTTATTAGTCATCAAGAGATTTTTCTTGTTTCTTGAAGTAGGATTGTATTGCTATAAACTTCCATCTTAGAACTGCTTTTGCTGCATCCATAGGATTTAGATTGTCGTGTTTTCATTGTCATGTGTCTCTAGGTATTTTTTGCTTCCCTCTTTGATTTCTTCAGTGATCTCTTGGTTTTTTAGTAACATGTTGTTTAGCCTCAATGTGTTTGTGTTTTTTACTTTTTTTCTCTGTAATTTATTTCTCATCTCATAGTGTTGTGGTTGGAAAAGATGCTTGAGATGAATTCAATTGTCTTAAATTTACCAAGGCTTGATTTGTGACCCAAGATGTAATCTATGCTGGAGAATGTTCTATGAGCACTTGAGAAGAAAGTGTAATCTGCTGTTTTGGGGTGGACTGTCCTATAAATATCAATTAAATCTATCTGGTCTATTGTGTCATTTAAATCTTGTGCTTCTCTATCAATTTTCTGTCTGCATGATCTGTCCATTGGTGTCAGTAAGGTGTTAAAATCCCCCACTATTATTGTGCTACTGTCGATTTCCTCTTTTATAGCTGTTAGCATTTGCCTTATGTATTGAAGTGCTCCTATGTTGGGTGCATATATATTTATAATTGTTATATCTTCTTCTTGGATTGATCCCTTGATCATTATGTAGTGTCCTTCCTTGTCTCTTGTAACATTCTTTATTTTAAAGTCTATTTAATCTGATATGAGTATTGCTACTCTGACTTTCTTCTGATTTCCATTTGCATAGCATATCTTTTTCCATCCCCTCACTTTCAGTCTGCATGTGTCACTAGGTCTGAAGTGGGTCTCTTGTAGACAACATATATACAGGTCTTGTTTTTGTATCCATTCAGCCAGTCTGTGTCTTTCGGTTGGAGCATTTAATCTATTTACATTTAAGGTAGTTATTGATATGTATGTTCCTATTACCATTTCCTTAATTGTTTTGGTTTCATTTTTGTAGGTCTTTTCCTTCTCTTGTGTTTCCTGCCTAGAGAAGTTCCTTTAGCATTTATTGTAAAGCTGGTTTGGTAGTGCTGAACAGTTGCACCATAAGGAAAGATAAATTCCCTTTCAGTCCGTAATAGGTGGAAAGGTAGAGAACAATGGTCAAATCTATAACATCTATTGACATTCTTCCATAACTTCAAGTTGTCATTACTTTACCATAAACTTATTTATTAGGCTTAATTCTCAAGCACATTCTCCCACCACAGCTACCTTTAAAAAGATTGAATTCTGTTAAGTCCTACAGTATCTACAGTCCTTTCTGGGTGATGAAGCAAGCATATTCACAGCTTGTTGATGAATATGATGTCCCATTAGAATCATTATTTGAGGAGTCCATTGAAATAATGCTTCATATTCTCCTTAAGCTGACTTTCCACCATGGGTAATTTCTTGGAATGTACCTCCCTCTATTGTCCATATTTGAGTTAACATTTTTTACTATGTTAATGAGACTCCAGGTGTGTTATTTCAACCTTTTGAAGTAGGGTAAGGTTGGCTTCTAACATCTCCACAGAACATTTGGAACACATAGACAAGGGCTAATAGAATCACCGTGTGTATAGTTGTCAATAAATATTTGTGGCATTAATACAATTTAGGAGTATGATCTGAATCAAAAATTATTGTGTATGTTATGAATCTCTCAATTGTATATTTTCTCCCCCCTAATATTTTCTGTTTGAAGAAGATACTCTGTAACATACTCATAAGCATCTCTGTGCTAACTTTGAAGTGCAGTTACTATAAGGTCATGACCCATCTTCCTTCAAACTATCAAAGTAGTTTTCACTTTCTTTAAATAAGTTATATTCACATTCACGTTTGACATACAGTTGTCCCTTGGTATCCGTGGGAGACTGGTTCCAGGACCCCACGGATACCAAAATCTGCCAGATGCTCAAGTTCCTTACACAAAATGATGTAGTACAGTGGGCCCTCTGTATCTGTGGATTCTGTATTCACAAATCCTGAATCCACAGATTCAACCAACCAAGTACCAAACCAAGGGCTAACTATATTCAGAGGATGACACTAAACTGTGACCTGAGGAATTTTGCCCAATATTTCTCAATATTGGGAGAAATAAATAAGAATCTGCTTTCTTTCTGTCTTAATATACTATCTTGGTTGTTGAAAATACAGAATTCAGTAACTCTACAGTTTAATACCCAACATCCTACTTAGTCCATTGGTAGTACTTCTCCAGAGTGTCTGAAAAGCAACAGCAACAACACTAGAAATTTAAGCAGAGGCTACAGACTGCACAGCAATAATAACTGTAGTCAACAGACCATAAATTGAATCATCATTACTTATCTGCAGATTATTCAGGTGGAGAATCTAGGGACTGTGTATGTATCAACAGGAATCCAATATTTTTCGAAGAAAACAAATCTGTGTAGTTCTCACAATTTACACCTTTAGTGAGTATCAAATCTGAAAGATAACTAAAAGTATTATTCTTTTGCCCTAATTGGCTCAGTGGAAATAACACATTTACAACTTGCCCTGGAATTGATAACCATTTATGAGCACTTTTCCAATGACTATAATGTCCCCTTGCTTCCATTTATTACCTATTTTGATTATGGAGTGACTTATTAGAGTAGCTTTCCTAATGTTTCTATTTCTTGGAGTTATCTGAGTTTCTCAGACATGTAGATTTATAATAGTTTTCCAAATTTGGAAAATATTCTGCCATCATGTCTTCAACTTTATTTTCTCTTCTTACTTCCTCTCCTTTGGGAACTCCAATTACCCATATATTAGGCTTCTTATAGTTGTTCCACAGTTCGATGCTCTGTTCATTTTTTTTCGCCCTTTTTTCTCTTGTGTTTCATTATATATATATATATATATATATATATATATATATATATATATATATGTAAAATCTTAGACATTGTCATCCTGATCCCTAGAAGTCCAATTTGATTGTTTTGTTTTATATCTCTCCCTCTTCTATGTAACACAATCATTATTCTAACTTATTGAACATGTGGAATACAGTTAAAATAACTGGTTTAAAATCTTTGTTGACTAATTCTAACATCTGTGTCAGTTCTGGTCAGCTTTGGGAAGCTGATCTTTCTCCTCATTGTGGGTTGTGTTTTCCTGCCTCTGTTTTTTGTATAACTGCTAGTTTTTTATTAGAGGCAAAACACTGTGAATATTACCTTATTAGGTGCTGAATGCTTCTGTATTACCATAACTATTCCTAATTTTTGTTCTGGAATGCACTTTAAGTTACATGAAAACAGTTATTTCCCCCCATTGGGGATTGC
The DNA here is from genome assembly GCF_003676395.1 of Aethalodelphis obliquidens. Classification (NCBI taxonomy): domain Eukaryota; kingdom Metazoa; phylum Chordata; class Mammalia; order Artiodactyla; family Delphinidae; genus Aethalodelphis; species Aethalodelphis obliquidens. Next base: position 21,180,726 of record NW_020837959.1, on the reverse strand, counting down.
TATTAAGCTTTGTTAGGTAATACCACAGAAGTATTTATTCTAGGCTAAGTCTAAATATCCTACTCAATATGCCTTGAATTATATGCCATTCTATTTTGGCTGATAGGAATAGGTGCTGTTCACAGTCTTTTTCAAGTACAGGTGATGTTTCCTTAATCATTTTAGATGTTCTTCTCTTGGTCTTGGGTGATTTCCTCACATGACTGTATGATAAGGACTCTCCTGAATCCTGGAGGGTGACCATCTATGGGTCTTCAGACTTCTCTCTTCTTGCAAATTTCTTCTCTTAATTACTCTGCCTGTGACTCTATCCATCTTGGCCACCGCAGACTCTCATCTCATCTCCTGATTTGGGACTTGGATGGGCTCCCCCTGATGCTCCCCCTCCTATGCTGTGGTCAGCAAATTCTCTCAAGGCATTAGTCCGTGTGCAGTCATAGGGCTCACCTTGTTTGTTTCACTGCCCTTTGTTAACCAGAGACCAATGCCATGAAAACTGTGTAATCATATATTTTGTCCAGGTTTTTATTTATTTCAGTCAGGAAAGTAAATCCAATACCTTTTATTACATCTTGGCCTGAAATGGTACTCTTAAATCCTTTAAATCTATAGCCTTAGGGTTACAACACAAAACATTTACATTTCACTGTTTTATGTGTTGTTTAAATGACGTATATTCCTTACTAAATTTTAAACTTAACTAGATATCTACAGATTCTAATCAATAGTTTATTCATACCCAGTACCTGGAAACAATCTCAACCTGAGCATCTCTTTTGCTTCCAGAATCTAAACCAAATTATGCATAAGAGCAAAATGAATAAGTATTATACAAGTTATTAAAGAAAACAAAACGGTTTCATACGCATGAATTAAAGTATAGTTGAAATTATCATTGATGTAACTTTTGAAAGTAAGTAGAACTCTGTAAGAGTTGTTAACTAATGGGTTCATTTACATTTCAAAAAGACAACTGTTAATACAGCCAAATTGTAAAAAGACAGTCTCATGCTGACAAAGATGTTTTACACAGTGCATCTTTCTTGTCATCAGAATCAAATAAACCCAGTTGGTGTGTGTTATTCTTTAATTTCTGAGTTTCTCAATAGGAATAGTATGAGGAAAGTACTGAAAGAAAATGCTCATGGAGTGTTCTCTTGTAAACAATGGATTAAATTGACTATCATTTTTTTAAATTTGCAAACCTACCATCTAAAATGTACTAAATCAATTTTTTAATTGACTGATCTATAATACATATACTATTTACTCTGAACACCACTATTTACTGGGTACTTATGTAGTAGGCACTGAGGATACAGAAGAAGATCATAGCTCCAATCTTGGGGAGCTCATCCTATTTTTGTAAGTATAGACACATAAATAACTGAGACACACTACAATAACTGCCATAATAGACGTGTGCAAAGTGTAATAGGAAAAATATGAGTGAACGATAAATTCATCCTAGAGTAATAGTGCTTGTTTGTTACAACCTTAAACTGCCTTATACAATTTCACTTCCTAATATACAAGCTGGTTGAGGTTCAGTGTGTTTGCCCTGGCTAATATTCAACTCTACAATGAGAAAGAGTATCTTTAGCATCTTTTTAAAGTTCACCTTTCTATCAAAGGTGAAGGTTAAATTTAATATAGAAACTTGATGAATGTGTGGAAACAAATATATAAAGTTGTCCATTAGATTGCTCTTTTTAGTAGGCTCTTAAAAATATGTGATTAAAGTAATAAATTGTGTAAAAAATGCAATTGTTCATTATAAATATATTTGTAGCATTTCTTTTTTTTAACCTCTTTATTGGAGTATAATTGCTTTACAATGGTGTGTTGCATTTCTTTTTATTATTGTAATACATTGGAGCAATTTATGCCATTAAGAAAAGCAATGTAATTGAAAATACAAGGCCTTTTAATTGACCTTGTACAGCTATTTTATATATACCACTCTAATATTATGTACTAGCTAAACCAAGGTATTAAGCTTCTCTCTCTCTGTCTCTGTCTCTGTCTCTGTCTCTCTCTCACACACACACACACATACACACACACCATGCTCCATGCTTATGATGTTCATTGAAGCGACTTAAACCACTTAAGAGGAGTTAATATACAATCTAAAGTACTCATACTTTCAAGGGGGCAGGTGGCTTGTATTTGAACAACTTGATACTTTTGATTAATGTTTGAAGTATCTAAGAAGATAATTAACTTAGCTAAAATCAGTAAGTAAGGGAGAGAAGGTGGGTACAGTGTGAACAGCATATAATTTATAATCCAGCCTGTATATCACTGGGAAGTAAGGATATGACGTGGTCAAGCTGCTGACCTGATTCCACTGTTCTACTTTCCCCTCCTACCTTGGCTTCCTTCCAAGTAAACCCACATTCTGAAACATTCCTCCTCTATTTTTCTTTTTTCCTTTTTTACTATTCTGTGCATGCAAACCCAGGAGCCATAGGCTGTCTATGAAAGTGATTCCCTCATTATTGCACTTTCACTCTTTTCAAGAGAGTAATCAAGATTTTCACCTGGAGCAATCACATGTAGCAGCTGGAGGTCTCTCTATACCATGCATGGAGTTCAAGTAATTTATTCCTTAGATATCCTGCAGGATCAACTTTTTTTTTTTCTGATTTAAAAGAAAACGAGAAAGTGGAAAGAGAGAGAAAAAGGAGTAGAGAAACAAAATGAAGTAAAAACAAAGAGCAAAAACAAAAATACAAGACGAAATCAGCTCTAAGCATCTTCTCAATTGACTTAAACATAAGTTAAACCTTAATATTGATTTTTTTTCAGATTTTTAAAATTATTATCTGTGCACCTCCTTTCATAACATATGGGCTATATTCTGCTCTGCTTATTGTAAAATAAATCTAGATTTCTTAGGATACAGTGACAATAGCTAATAGTTAACTGAAAAATTACCTTTATATTGGGAAAAACACTTTATAAACATTGCCCAGTTGAAACTTTGGGGAAGAAATGTATGAAAGAGGTAAATATTATATTATTGATGAGAAATTGGAGATAAGAAAATTTAAATATGTGGGCAAATAGGAAAAATGATACAATGTAGGCCATGGGTGTAACCCAGTGCTACTGAATCCAAATTATCTGAACAACTATGTTGTAAATTATATATATATATATATACTTAGTGTTAAACCCTACCTTCATGTTATCTATATGGTTTCCAATTAATTGTTATATATTAAGAATTTATAATGGTCACACATATTGTTGAGAATAGTTATTGGTACCTACTATATATTAAGCGTTTTCGTGACTTTGTAACATCAAAGGAGAACAAAGCAGACAAAAAGTTAATCTCAGTGAGCATATGGTTTAGCAAGGAGTAAAATCACAATGTTAATTTGTCAAGAGTCAGATACGTAGTGTAAAATATAATGAGTGTCTATGTTACAGGTTTGGTATAGTCAGTAAAGGGATGCCTGAAGTAGTAAAATTTCAAGTGAAATTAAATAAGGAGTATAAGTAGATTGGTGAAAAAGAAAACGAAAAGCATTTTAAAGAGTGGGAAAATGTGCAATTATCAGGGCTGGAGAGAGCTTAACTTATAAGGAATCAGAGGTCCAGCTGAGAAATTTTACTGCTAGATTATACTGAGTGCACATTTTATTAAAAGGAACTGATTTAGGGTTTAGTACATAATACATTGAAAAATATTTGATTAAGAAACAATAAAAATTTTTTAAAGATATTATTTTGAAGGCAAAACATTTTAGATTTAAGTAATAGTATACTTTTTAAACTGGATCTCCTGGAAAGAGATTCATAGTGAAACAGCAAAGATTTTGCCTAGGTGAAATTTTTAAAAATAACTAAGATGTGTGTGTGTTTTCAATAAATTTGTATCATCAGAGAAGAAAACAATGAGTAACTAGAAATTGCCATATGTATGTGCAAAGTCAGTACAGATAAACATAATTTTGTCATGAAAAATACCATCCTGTTCTGAAGGGTTCTGTGAGGTATAGAGTGATTCAAATGATTTTGCCTGGGGAGGAAAGGATTAAATTTTAATTTCACGCTTGTAGTTTCCTTCCTTGAATGATTTTGGCACGTCACTATAAATATATTTTGTCTCTGAATAACAAAATTCCTTTACAGAACACTGCAGATCTTCATCTCCATGAAATTGTGAAACACTAACCAAAAGTATAAAAAAGGAAAATGGAGAATTCTTTGTAACTACCAGGCTTGTGTTTAAACTGGGCAAACATGATTTTACAAAACATTTTAAGAAAGTTGGTTTTAAACAATTTACTTAATATATATAAGCATTAGATACTTCATCTGTAAAACCAGGTGCTAACAATACCCTCTCGATATGTATTCTACAAAAATAAAAGATGCTATATTCAAAAGCACACAGGCAGGCCTAATTCATACTGCCAGATAGGCAAATCCAAATCTGAATTAAAACTTTTTGTTAGAAAATGTTAATAAATAATGTCAGAAAAATATATTTGAGAAATGAGTAAACCACCTTCAGAATTATTTTAAAAAATTCTTTAGTGTGTCAGCAACAAAAAAATAATCGAGTCGACTTAAAAAAGAAATGGAAAATTTTATTCAAGCCAACCTGTGATTTATAACCCAGAGACAGTCTTACAGAAAGTTCTGAAGACTGTCCCACCCATTAGAGGTAAAAGCACAGTTATATATGTTTCTGAAAGAAAGAGTTATACGTCAAATGACGTATTGCCAGTTTATACAATCTAGATCTGCATGTACAAAGCAAGTAGTGGGTCATCGTGACCCTTTACAAGATTGAGAAGGTATGCTATCTCCTAAGAAGATCTGGTTAATGCAGGTGCAGAATACAAACTGAAGGGTAAGAAGGAGCCCCAAATGGGCAGATAAAAATGTATGTTTAAATTTTTCTTATTTTGCCATAAATTATGAATTTTATTTCATCAGTGAAATAGCCATTGGCTGTGTATATAGTACATATATATTTTTCTCTTTCATGCAGTGAAATAATGAGCGACAGCCAAAGAGAGACTGGGAAGGAGAACCATCTTTGATGAAGTGAAATTGATTATAGTCATTTCCCTTTTCCAAGGAGATGACAGTAGAATTCATGAGACTGATTCCAGAGTAATGTCAGCATTTCTGATCCAATACTGATACAGGACTCCTCTGTACCATCTTATTTTTCAAACCCTTACCATCGTCGCACGTGCAATTTGTCTCATCTGCTGTGTGGAGAATTAAGCCATGTTCTTTTTAAAACACATGGTATGACTGAAGAGGTATTGCCCATATTCTGGAGAAGAGTGTTCTCCCAACTGTGATACCACCTATCCCCCCTGAAAAAGAGAAAAATCAAGGTGAGTTTGCATTACATAATTTGCTTTTCACAAAAGACTCTTGTTTTTATAAAAGGCCTCCCTTTCTGGAGGGCAGTGTAATACCTGAATTTAAAGCTCAGCTCCTCCATGATGCCATTCTATTCATTCTGCCACACAAATAGTAGGCCTTTGTCAAGTTATCCCTGTGTTCGTACATATCACTGATGCATGAAGAGTAGAGCTAATAACATTTATGCTTGCTTGTAAGTGGCAGGAGTACCTGTTAGCCTGTGTAATGTGATGGATATCCTCTCTTCCCTTAAACAGATGTATTTGCAATAACTATGAATGATTCTTCTTATACAAGTAATTCTTAAAAGTTATAAGTAGATGTATAAGCATATTTTTTACAAATTTTATTTACATAAACTTCTGTTTCTGTGACTCAACTTTTCTTATATTCTTTTAGAAAATCCTCAGAAATTTTCTCTTTTCTAAAAGCAAGAGCAAGTGGTTGAAGTTTATTACAAAATGTTGACCTGACTTAGGTTAGAAAACACACACAAACTTAAAATTGTCCTCTATATTTTTTATTATAGTGGGAGTTTGAAGGCCCTCATGCGAAAACCACTTTAACTATATTGAGCAATATTTATTGGATTGTGAATACTTGATTTTTTCCTCCTAAACATCATTTAACTGTTTCCCACTTAATCCTAAATCTAGACAGAGACAGGTTATGCACATACCTTAGAAGTAAGGAGTTTGTAGTTTATTAGCCACAAAACAGTTTAGCCTAATGGAAGCCACATCATCCGCCATGGCATTAAAGTTAAATTGGCTGAGTGTCCCAGGCAGTAGCACACCACACATTGCCTATTTTCAAGGATTATTTCAAAATATATATTCCCAATTACAGATTTGGAAACCATAGTCACTATAATTGTAGCAATAAAGTTATAAATCAGATTCCCAGAGATTCATTAACTTGCTCATGTATTTATTCTTTCATTCTTCAAATATTTGTGCATGATGCAAAGAAAAACAGATTACAATGCATAGTAACAAATAAGGTGTGGTATAAGAATGGCAATAGTTAGACCATTTATAATAAAATGAGTGATTTGGGGGTTAATCATTTAAATTATCTATCATATCTTTACTTCTGAGATAAGAAAAAGACCATACACACACACACAAACACACACACACATGAAAATTACATTCTAAGCTCTAAATCTGTGAGCAGATGGTATTTAATTTAATTATTTTATAATTATTTTATCTACCAACATAAGTAAATATAGATGTTGACAGTTTTAGGGAGAGGAGATGGCTAGTATTTAGGGCCTAATATATTGGAATGTATTAGAATTGAAAAGTTATATAGTCATTATACAGTCTATGGTATTATGCCTTTGTCACTTTATGGTCATTAACCTGACTCTAATAACAATCATATAATATTTTTAATGTATAATCTTACTTTTGGTTTGTTTCAAGCAATTTTTCCTATGGGCACCAATTCAACTGGGAAGGAGTTCAGTGTGTTGACCTGTGTGAATTCAAAAGAAAAGGCCAAACACGCTGGAAACTTACTTTAGCCATTGCCAAAGACTTTATGAGAACTGCCTCTCTCCTAACCTCACTGAAACATTCTCCTTCTTCTGCTCACTTTCTCTTTACTTCTTTTTTTAAATTTTTTATTGGAGTACCTTCTAAAAAATTTTTGTTGAGTATATTCTCAAAATTTGGTGTTGCCTATGTGTTAAAACAGATAAATGGGCTCATACCTCAAGTATTTATTGAATAACTGCAGTCACATATCTCTAGGAAAGGTTTCCTCTCTCCTCTTCCTCAATTCTCATGACCTTCTCAATGCACTGTGTACTAGTGTCCATGCCCAACACTGTTGTGAAGGGACTCTTGCTAACATCACTAATTACTGCATACTGTTGAGTCTAATCATACTTCCCTCCTTGGTCCTCAATTACTTGAAATCCCATTACCTTCAAAAAGAATTGAGAACATCCACATCTGCAGAAAATCTCTTTCACTGACCTCAATGACAATCTCCTTTTTACTCCCTTTCAATTTTCTTTTTAAATCTCATTTGTGAGCACAGTTGACCCTTGAACAGCACAGGTTTGAACTGTGTGGGTCTGCTTACGTGAGGGTTTTTTTCAATAAATATAAATGACAGTACTATATGAACCGTGTTGGTTGAATCTGTGGTTGCTGAACCACAGGTATGGAAGGCCAACTATGGTTATACTTGAGTTTTCCACTGCCTGGATGGTTGGCACTACTACCCACCCTGAGTTGTTCAAGAATCAACTGTACTTATATGTCACATGAAGTTTAACTTTGAAATTACTAGTGTCTCTCACTTGAGTGTTTCTCTTTAACGATTACTCTTTGGGGAAATAGTTTCTGTATGCTATATGCTTAAATAAAATAAAAATTTAGAAATAAAAATATAGAAAGAAACTGAAGATTCTTATGAAGTATGAAAGTGAATTATATGCTTTTGAGATTATACATTTTAAATGGACATACCACATTGAAATTGTGCAATTTTTAGTACATGCATATTTTACCATATTCATATATTTAAATTAAAATACAATGATAATTAAAGCATGCTCTCAAGACATCCTAGTACTTTTCCATTCATCTCTCTAATATATCCATTATTCTATAGGTGCAATCATAAATATATGTATTTGTATTTTTTAAATGGTCAGTCATAAAAATGTATGATATTATGTATTTCATGTGGTTCAAATATTCCATAACTATCAAACTCTATAGATCATGAGGCAAATTGCTTCCTCCACTGAAAATATTAGTAAACTTTATTCATACTTAGACTTACATGATTTGTACATTAACTTCAATTGTTGTTTAATACTACATTGTATTTGTAATCTACAACTTATCTACCCTCCTGCTGAGGAAATATTAAGTTGTTTCTGTCCTGGGGGGATAGATGTAGTGCTGTAATCTATAATTCTACAGATATATTCTAGTGCAAGGATTCCTCCAAGAACTGGGATTGTTGGAACCCAGGGTGTTTGCTCTCTCACTTTTTCCAGGTATTACCAAATTCCATTTTAAAGTAGAATTTACACTGCTCCACCCCCCACAAAAAAAATAGTGAATCCATATAGTGTTAAATTTTATCTCCAGGAAGTTGTAATTTCTTGATTAATAGTGAGATCGAACACTCGTTAATATATTTATTTTACAGACAAGTTTCCATATCTGTGAATTATACTTTATTTTAAAAGTACACTTTTAATTACACAATTTTATACAATTAATTATGTAAGGTCCAAACCCTCCACCTAATGGCAAACCTCCTGACAAAAGCAAACTGTCTTGTTGGGGAGTCCAGGGTCTAGCAACTAAGAGTCAATCTCTCTCTTCCTCTCTCTCTCTTCCTCTCACTCTCTCTCTCTCTCCCCTTGTATATGTTTATACACATATATTTATTACACAGATGTAAAATTAACAAATATGAACAAGTTAGATTAAAAATAAAGAGAAAATATACAGAGGTTTTGTATGATTTTAAAGATATATAAAAAATCAGAGATCATATATGTTTAATTAAATTGTTAGAAGTGAGCACTGAAAATACCCACCCTTAAATTGAGTCATTGAGTTCAATCAGTCAGTTGCTCAATTACATAACATGGTGTCATGCACACCAACAAATAGTTTTTTGTTATACTGTGAGTCAGATGTGAAAGATTTTATTGTGAAATTCTAAGCCCAGAGATTTGACAGATATGTTAGTGTTATGGGATACAAATTTAATTTGAATCAATAAATGTTTAGTTAAATACATGGCTGGCTAGAAAGACATAAAATTCAATCAATAAAAAATATATAATACCAGCTGCAACAATAAAATTACTACTGTCACTTTATTAATGTAGGAACATATTTTTAACACAACTGAAAAAAGTACTTAATATAATATTTGCATAAACATAATATAAATGACATTGTATATGGGAATATAATTTGTAAACCAAATACATAATAACAAAGTGAATATTATTAATAGTGATGAATGTATCATTGTAAGTTTGTGGTTGTGAAAATGTAGTTACTTTGGGCACATGATTTAAACTCTAAGAAACAAATTTCTCATATTTCAAAGGATTTACAGGGAGTAACAGGATTTGTGACAAGTTTAGAAACGGATATACTGGAGAGAGGAACATTCTTGGGGATGACAATAAGAAAGCTATATAAGTGTTATTTTTTTCAGCATCTATTTAATGGAGTTCAGACCATTAAGAAGAAATATTTATAAATTAAATCAGTTATCTCTGATTACCTAGCCTTCCTTTGATCCAATTGACTATTTGTCTGCTTCGTAGTTAATAAAATTCTGATTATTCAATAAAATACCTATAGTTTAAAATCCATTTTAGTGCGGCTCTATTGGAATAAAAAATAATATCTTCTGATATGAGTACTTTTTACTTCATTCACCCTTATCTGATCATATTGGCTAACAATATTTAAGTAAACTCTGACTACTAGCGTGAAGTGATAAAATAAGTAATGCCAGTTGCACTCTTGTTTCATTGTCCCATATCCTAAACCCTACAAGCAACTTACAATTATGGTTACTTCTTTATCAGTGAGACAGATATGTTTGCATTGCTCTCTACCACACAGGGTGTGAGGCATAACTAGGCTGAAGTGAAGAGTCAAGAATTCATTTGTTCTTCAAATGAGAAGGAAAATATGTTTATTTAAACCTTAATTAACCTTTCCTTATTCATAACATCTTCATTTTCTATATATCAATGAACATTTTAACTATTAATTTTCATGATTTTGCATTTATCTGTATCCACCAAGAGACCATGAGCTTCATGAGAGAGCATGTATGATTTGTCCAAGACCACTCAGAAAATTACTCTATTTCTACAGTAGAATAAAATTAAGTGTTTATGTTGGATTTTCATAAAACTTAAGGCTTAGAAATTTTAAAAAATAAACTAGAGTGTAGTAGGACCAGATGACTATTTCATCAGAAAATGTTTAAACATAGATTGTACTGAGATATCGTGTTTTATATTACATTTTATATAATTATGTTTTAGCTTTATGAAGGCAAGAACTATCTAATATATCTTATTTTAAAAGTTAATTTTTATTTTATATTGGGTTACAGTTGAGTTGCAATGTTGTGTTAGTTTCAGGTGTACAGCAAAGTGATCCAGTTATACATATATTTAATATATCTCAGATTTCGTTATTGTGTCAGGCAAGTAGATCTAGAGCGCTTGCTTAAAATTATTTAGAATACTTATGTATTTCTGATATTTGCTATTTGCCTAGTATATAATTAGACCAATAGTAAACTTTCAGCTCTCATCCATATGCAACTGAAGTATGAAATATTCACAAAGTATGAAATTATTTAAATTTAATTAAGCTATTACCTATTTTATTTGTAATACTATTATTATATTGTTTTTCTTGATTTAAAAATGAGATAATTTTCAAGTTTTGTTGTATTTTATGTTCATTTGAAAATTGCCTCATTCTTAAATAGTAATTTTCTCAAGTGCAAACATGAAATTTATTACTTGATTTTATTAATGAGTCGAAGAAATTCTGATTTTTTTCACAAGAATAGTTACTATTTCACTAGGTAGATAAAGTCAGTTGTTTATTATTCAACAGCTGTTAATTATTGAATATAATTGTTTTTTGTTGTTGTTGTTTTTGTTTTTTTTGCTGTACACGGGCCTCTCACTGTTGTGGCCTCTCCCGTTGTGGAGCACAGGCTCTGGATGCACAGGCTCAGCGGCCATGGCTCACAGGCCCAGCTGCTCCGCGGCATGTGGGATCTTCCCGGACTGGGGCACGAACCCGTGTCCCCTGCATTGGCAGGCAGACTCTCAACCACTGCGCCACCAGGGAAGCCCCAAAATATCGGATTTTTAAAGAAAATCACTTATCTGACTAAATCTCCTTGATTGTTTTAAGGCATTTGGATTGAAATAGTAACCTTTTAATCTCTTGTTTTTTATCTTTTTCTTTTAAATCTAACAAAACCTAAAATGATTGAAATAAGCACCTCACTCTCTCTCTTAAACAGAATTTAATCTAAGTTGCAACAATATCTCACTAATTCCTTAAGGCTTAAACATTTTAGAGAAAATGTAGCCAGAGTGAAACAAATGCATAACATGCAGCATATAATGAATTTAGGGAATATGTATTTTTATGTACGGCAAAAATCTTTTAATTCAGTGACTAATCTGGTGTAAACCTGTCATCTATAAAACTTGCAACATCAGATAAAATACAGTGCTTATATAGGTTTTAACAACGCCTATAGAATTTTACCCTGAGTGTTAAATACATTAAGGTGTGGTTGATATACTCAAAGTATAATATATATTTTATAGGCATTAATTAATGTATTTAGCAAACAATTTTCTGAATCCCAAATAGTGTCTATTATGCAACAAATTGTTGAGAAATATCTTTCAACTTCTTCAGCACTATCTCTTGCATTTAAGGCAGAAAGGCCAGATTGAGTTCTCTCATTTTCCCTATCTATATAATGAAATTGATAATGGTGCTTATCTGTGGGATCCGTTCTCCTGTTTCCACCATGTCTGGTTAACAATGTTATTGGTTGTGATCCATAATTCTTAATTTTGAATATTCCAAAAACATTGTTAACACATTTATTTGAACACATATAAATTTATATAAATAGATATACTTTACATATTTTCAACATGTATCTGTAATTGTTTAATGACATATAATATGTAAGAGGTAATACTACTCTTTTTCTCTACCATTTTCTCTCCTTTGATAAACTGAAAAAGAGGCTATGTGCTAGCATGCAAATCATACATCTAATAAGGACTTTTACTCAGAATATAGAAGGAACACTTTTAACTCAAAAATTAAAAAATAAAACAATTAAAATATGGAAATACTATGAATAGATAATTCTCCAAATAATTTATATAAATGGCCAAAAAGCACATAAAAATAAATATACTCAATGTCTTTAGCCCATCAATGAAATTCAACTCAAAATTATAATAGAAGGTCTTCCCTGGTGGCGCAGTGGTTGGGAGTCCGCCTGCCGATGCAGGGGACACGGGTTCGTGCCCGGGTCCGGGAAGATCCCACGTGCTGCGGAGCGGCTGGGCCCGTGAGCCATGACCGCTGAGCCTGCACGTCCGGAGCCTGTGCTCTGCAACGGGAGAGGCCACAACAGTGAGAGGCCCGCGTACCGCAAAAAACAAAAACAAAAACAGCAACAGCAACAAAAAAATCATCATCATAATGACAACAATAATAATATAAATGTGTTGGTGAGAATGTGGAGAAATCAGAATCCTCATACACTGCTGGCAAAAATGTAAACTGATGCAACCACTTTGTTAAATATTCTGGCTATTTCTCATAATTTTAAACATAGAGTTACCATACAACCCAGCAATTTGACTTCCAGGTTATTTATCCAAGATAAATGAAAACTATATTTACACAAAAATCTGTTCATGAATGTTCAAAGCTGCATTATCCATAGCAGCCAAAATATGGAAACAACCCAAATGCTTATCAACTGATGAATGGATAAATCAAATGTGGCATATGCATATGATGAAATATTATTCAGCAATAAAAATAAATCAAATGGAGACATAGGCAACTACATGAATGAACCTTGAAAATATTATGCTGTGAAAAACATCATTCAAAAAAGGCTGCATATTATATAATTCCATTTCCATGAAATGTCAGGATAAGCAAATCTATGGAGACAGAGATTACTGTTTCCTAGGACTGGGGGTATAGTGGAAATGGGTATGGATTACTAATGGGTATAGTGTTTCTGTTTGGGGAGATTGAAATGTTCTAATGTTGATTGTATCCATGGTTGCATAACTCCATAAATATACTGAAACCCCTTGTCTTGTACACTTTAAATGGATGAATTGTATAGAATCTGACTTAAATTTCAATAGACAATATCAATTTTTGAGCCATTTAATATACAGTTGTCAGATTCAATGCCTGAATTCAAAGTGGTAGAACATAAAATGAAAGAAAGTGAAAGTGTCATATTAGGTAAGATTTTAACCCATAAATAATTAAATTTATTCACTTGCAAATACAAGATCATTCAGAATACAATAAATATTTGTTTAAAAAAAATTCACATGTGTATATACACACAGAACGCCTGTATACCTGTGTTTGCCTTGGGGAAAATTGTTTGCAGTGACCCATAGAGAAAGTGAATAAACTGGTGTTAAAGCATCCATTTTATCCATTTCTAAATGCACACTTTTATATTTAACCAATTAACTGTTTCAAAATGTTTACATAAGCTAATGTAATTGTGATAATTAATTACTCAATTTTTTCAAGTGAAATCTGTGACTCGCATTTAAATAGTATCTTAGAAGGTACAAAGCTAGTCAGAGGAAAGCTATGGTTAAACTTAGTTAAGTCTTATTCCTAATCCTATGAACTTTTTCGTTCTTTTGCATGGATAAATTAATTCAGAAAAAAAAGATTTTTTTTCATATATTAAGACTCAAGAAGAAACTCATTTAGATTATTAACATGACCTTCCTTCCATAAAAAATGGAAGAGAGTGAGATAAATGTTAGAATTTGCATAATGCTTCTTTCATTGAACATTTATAAATTTTGCATAAATCATATGCTCCTGCTTCACATTATTTATGTCATGTCATCTCAAAATCAAATAAATAAAGGCACTTATTTGCTCTCAATATTCCCTCACTAAAATAAAAATTTTAAATACCTTAAATTTGTTATTTTAAAATCCTTCTCAATGATTAAAAGCAAACAAACAAACATACAAAAATAAACTGTAAGCACTGTAATTTCTCAAGGATCAAATGTTCAAAATAGAAGTCATGATCGACTCAGTTTATCTTTAGCTCCAAAGTTGATCTACTGAATTCCTCTTCAAAATCTTCAAGTTCTTGACTCTCAAAAGGGACTGTATTATTTTGATAATGTTTAACTTTATTTTGCAGAAGCAACAAACATTATTAATTTTTGAATATTCTGTAAAACTTGATTTATAAAGAAACAGAAAATATAAATTCCTCCCTACCTAATACATATTAACATTTCAGATTTTAAATTTCTCAAGTGATTTCTCAAGTGATGACTTTAAATAACCAAATATAGCATGAAGAGACCTTCTAGCTGGACTTAAAATAATATTAATACTTAATTTATAGGTATGTCATTTCTTCAGGTTGAGCTAACCTGGGGTTAAATACACTGTCCAACCATTGTAAAATAATTTTTCAAAAATTGACATTTTAATTTTCATGAGTTAATTTTAATTTTCAAAATATTTTTCTGTGTGTCTAAGGTTTCAGTATCATGCACTTGATATTTGAATCAGCCTTAGTTTTGGCAGTATTTTGGTAATAATGACAAATAAATTCTATTTAATTTTTAATTAATTTAGTTTTAAATTTAATTATCTGTTTAATTTTTAGAGATACAGCAGTGTACAACGCAAAAGGTCTTATGTTCAGGAAGCTTATATTCCAACTGGGCAAGTCAACCTACAAAAAAGTAGATAATCCATGGACCATATTTCAACTAAGAAGAAAGTGACTGGCATTCAGGCCATTTCAGATAGTTTGAAAGAGGCATCTTCTCTAAGGATGTGACACAGGTCAGAGCCTTCAATAATATTTATTGAAAATGTATTACAAAAAAGGGGAAATAGATATCATCAAAAAATTAGTATTATTACAGTTCCTGAAAGATTGCCAGAAAGCCTGTAATACTGGGACCAAAGCAAAAATGGTGAGAGGTAAAGGAGAAATTCACTGAGACTGGGTCATATGAGATCTTAAAGGTCATGGCTACAGGTAACTCTATGATCAATGGAAGCTGTGGCAAAGTTTTAAGGAGAGTAATGCCATGTGTGGTCTGAAGTACATTTACTAATTGAACTTAGAGTGAAGTATGGTTGAAGGGGAAATTTGGAAGCATGAAAATCAGTGATTATATAAAATTCTAGGAGAGTCTTGTGGTCATTCAGAGCAGATTGATAAAGTGGCCTTGATAAAAATTGCTTCATATGTGCTGGCAGAATTAAGGAGAATAGCTGATGATAAAATACACAAGGGAAACAAAATGTAAGGTGAACTATGTTATTTAACGTGAATGAAATATATTTTCATTTACTAATATTGAGAATGCGAAAAATGGACAGTGAGTCTAAAATCCTTATTAGGTGTGTACGGAAAATTATAGTGATGTGGTATTGGAATATTATATGGTTGTCATTTAAATAAAAGTGTGAAATACAGGGAATTAAAGGCATACATAGTTTCATAAGATTAACAACACAAAAACCTCTTTTTGAAAATACTTAAGAAAAGTACTCCAGCAAGAATCAAGGAGAAAGTTGTATGATTTATAGGAAATAAGTCTAAAAATGACTCAGTAATGTTTACATTCTAAAAAAGTCTAAAATCAGAAAATTGCATAAAATATATGCTGTACACACACATAACTAAATGTATGTACATATATTTGTATATACAAGACACCAAAATAGACGAGGTTTTGGGTGTCTGTTTGAAATCATTTGTGGACATACAGGAGAAAATAAATACTTCAAAATAGTTGTTAATGTTAATCTTCAATTAAAAGAATAAAAATACAATGTTCCCAACCAAAATAAATCTAATAATAAAAGAAAAACAAATCATGGTAAATAAAAAACACAATAATAAGATGCCAGATTAAATCCTAAAATTTTGTGAGTGAATGATTGTATGAGTCAGTTTAATCTACTAGAGCAGGAAGAACACACTACATATTCAAATTCATCATAATCACATGATATATTTAGCAAAAGCAAGTAATTTGATGTGATTAGAAATAATCAGGTAGACAGAAGTATGGCTAATTATTATAAAGTAGGTGCATTCTTAAGGATAAGCAAAAGTATTTTAAAGAGCAAACATTGGGAAAAAAAGGTGTTCACTTTTTCTTTCCATAGATATCAATATCTCTTTGGGGAAAATATGAACATTTCAATGAGGATATTGCAATTGTCCATGAATAAGATAATGTGCAAAGCATTTGAGATAGAGGCAAAATATTATATACTGAGGATAATTGAAGGAGGAATCAACACTATGTGGAGACTGATTAAATGTTGGCAGTACAATGGCAGGGAGATGATAAATTATTCGTGTTTCTTCTTTGGACTATATGATATGACCTTAAATAGATTAGGGGTTCCAGAAAACAACGCTAAAAATGGATGAGAGAGGCAGCAGTGAGAAATTAGAATTCAGTTTGGGGCATGTTGTGAAGCAAATATAGATATCCAATATAAATGTAATATTTATGTCTTGATCTCAGAAGAGAGATCACAGCTTGTGATTCAGATTTGAGAATTGTGGAAGTTAACATTTGTTTGCCCAGATGTTTTTTGTTCCTGTATCTTTGATAATACATCTTTATGGTGGGAAGTTTTCTCCGTTGAATGCACAGATCCACACCTTCACTCCACATATGTATATGACACATTCCACACCAATTTAATTATTTCTGCTAGAAACTAGGGCACAAGTGTGGTAAGTCACTCCTTTAACCTCTTAGGAAGATAAATTAAAGTTTCTGTTGCTGAAATCTAAGAACTGCCATTCCCACAAATCTTATAAATGTCTTGTGGTTAAGGTCTTCCTTTAATTCTACAAACCATTTCCACTTCTTTTCGTTAGTTACCTTGGTTTCTGAAGCTGGCAAACAGAAAGCTCAATAAATTATTGAAATTGGTTCCAGAGAGCGAGCTATAGGTATTATTCCCTCTGGAATGATGTGTTTGGAATTAAATAATGAGCTGCATTTCAGTGAATGGTAATGAGCATCTGATTCATATTTCAAAATGGTAAAAAAAAAAAAAAACCCAGCTTATTTCAGGAAGTTGAGAAACTGTTACTCAAACAATGGCTGTGGTCGTATAGGACCATGAGTTTATTGAAGGAGATGCTCTGAGCCACCAGATAGTTCCTGCTATAGAATAACTTAAAAGTTAGTCTAAGTATTGAAGCCACGCTTTAAGGAAGCTGATTTGACATTACTGAAAAACACAGTGAGAAGTACACACACTCATATATCAAGTGGAAAGCCTGGCTCCAGGTTAAAAATCTATTTGGGATTTTTCAGGTCTGACAATAGGCAATGATAAGTGCTTTACCTGGCAGGCATTATGGGGGAAAGCTGCCCGCCTCACACCACATTTGGTGCACAGCCAGTGCATTACAGTGTATAAGGGGAATTGCTTTCAAGAACACAAGGTCCCTAGTCAGTCATTGTCTCAGCTTGTTTGCATTCCTAACCCAGCCACCTTCATTCCTAGGTCTCTTTTTGTGAGGTCTTAGGGGGCATCTTCTTCAAGCACCTTTTCTGAGGCCTTCTTATAAGGGAGGAGAGGGAGAAACCTTGAAGACCCATTTCCTCACTCTAAGTACACCTGGTTCTTTTCCACTCGTGGCTCTTCCTCTCACTCCAGAGTCCATTAACTTTCTGGAACCGTCAGTTCAGGGCTTCCTCAAGAGTGAGACAATCCCCACTTCTGTATCCTCAGTAATCTGTCTGACCCTCAACCAGTGCACTGTTCCATGGGGGAAAATGGAACAGGGATAGTTGCCTTTTTCTCCAGTTTTAGACTCTTGATCATACCATTTCAGTAAGTGATTAAATGCTTAAGTCTTTCATTTTTGGCTGCTTGCTTTAGTCATCTATTCCCACATCTGGCAGCTCAGCTCTTTCCCTCCAGCTCAGCTGAACTGCTGACATCAGGATACTCACCACAAGACACAGAATATAACCTAGTGTTTTTCACTATTCACACTGAAAGATTCTATTATTGATAGTGACTCTAAAAATGAGATCATTTATTGGCAACCTGGATGGCTGATTCTGTAGGTTGCTGCATTATAATGTTAGTTGAATTTACAACCTGCTGTGTCACTCTGCATGAACATGAAGGCACTGATCGATACTGAATGGGGTAAGAAGCACTACAAGATGGCTATCGTGATGGATATGAAAGGCTTGGGGAAATGTCCTCACTGTGGAAACCTGGTCTGACAAAGCCATGCTGACTTGCAAAAGAAAGCTAATAATGTTCAAAGTCCCTTTCTAGTAATAATTTCATAAAGTTTACCTAGAAACCAGGATAAAAACTCTATAGTCCTTAGGGGCTTGGAGGTTAATAAATAAGAATAGCAAAGAGAAGGATTTTACTTACAGAAAGTTTATAAATTCAGCATTTTAAAAGAGATTTTGCGAAGTTATGCATCTGCTTTGAAAAAGTAGGTAAAATTATTTCTATGAATTTGTTCATTAGGAGATTTACATATACAGTGCTAAGTTGCAGGATACATGCCCCTTAAAATAGTTTTGCTTGTTTTGGGATTTATATACTGGGTTCTAAAAAAGATTTAGAATAGGAAGAACCCTTGGTGTAACATTACAAAAAACATTCAATCGTTGTAGGATTATAGACATTTAGATTGGATCTGGGGATCATAGGTATGTGGTCAATGCTCCTCTTAATTTGTCTCCGTCAGATTCTGGTCAACTACTTTTTACTTCTTCATAATGTTGAAGAAAGTCAGAATTTTTAAAACATGACTTAGACTCAGAAAGCTAGGAATACTAGTGTGACAGTTTGCAGTAAAAATTGAAAACTCAAATGTAGTGAAGATCAGAATAACACTGGATAACCATGTTCAGTGGGTAAACATGATACACAGAATCATATGATAGGAAACATTTAATCAGACATCAAGAAGCAAACAAACAGGTCAATTATATGGCTTATAGCCTACTATCTATGTCTACTTATTTGACTTATATCAATGTCAACAAATAAATTAAAACAACTCCCATCTTACCAACACTAGTGAAAATAAGCCATGTTGAGCCATCACATTAAAAGTTCACAGCCTTGGGCTTCCCTGGTGGCGCAGTGGTTGAGAGTCCGCCTGCCGATGCAGGGGACACGGGTTCGTGCCCCGGTCCGGGAAGATCCCACATGCCACAGAGCAGCTGGGCCCATGAGCCATGGCCGCTGAGCCTGCGCGTCCGGAGCCTGTGCTCCACAACGGGAGAGGCCACAACAGCGAGAGGCCCGCGTACCGCAAAAAAAAAAAAAAAAAAAAGTTCACAGCCTTTCACTGAATTAGAGATTTGTAGTCTTTCACCAGATCACATAGAGCTGGTGGTAGTAGTAGTACTAACAGTTATAGTAGTAGCAGCAGAAAGAACAATAGTAGAAGTTAAAATATTATAGTAACCTCGAAGAAGAAGCATGTTATGACATGCTGCATAATATTGCATTTCAAAGGAAGTTGCAGAGATTACCATCACCAGCAAACACATCAAGGATACAGGTTATTCCTAGCACATTACAATTTAACTTGCCATGTTGAAAAATAATAAAATGTGTTGATAAAAAATTTATTGTGTATTTATCCCAATTATATTTGCTTTTCCAGATGTGTTCTCCTTATTTGAGAAAATAAATATAATTCTTTACATTTGGAAAAGGCTACTGATTTTTCAAATGGATTTTCTCAATTCTAAGAAAAGGAAAAGATGAAAAATAAAAATTTTTAAGATATAAAAATATCTACCATGACTTTTCTATGCATTTCTAAAAGAAAGAGGAGGCAAGACCAGGTTGTTTATTACAAGTAAACACACACTTAAAAATATAGTACCTCTTATAGCCATGCATATAATGTCCAAAGAATACTTACTGTCTTACCAACAACAGCAGGAAAATAATCTCTCTTCTGGGACCCATCTACTATATACACTGGTCTGCTGCATGGTTTCCCACCCTTTCAGGAATGAGACCCTTGTTTCCACAGGTTCTGGAACTGTAGAGAATGTTGACTCACAGCTGAGTCTGGGAGTCAAAGAGAGAGAGCTGCCTCATCCCTTTCCAGAATTGCCAACATCTAATGATTGGTCAGTAGGCAGTTAAATAGGCCCAACCTGATTGCCTCAAGGCAGGAGAATTCTGAAGGTTGTTCAGAGTTTATTGTGAGATTGTCTGAGGTCTCTGTTGCAACTGCATTGTAGTTCTCTCACTCCACCCAGTTCTACTTCCATCACTGCCAATTATTTCTAGATAGCCATGGACAACCCAAAAAACTTCCTAGATGCAAATCTTCATCCCAGAGTCTTCTTCACAGTGACACTAACCCAAGATTTTGGGGTGAGAAGTAATCTGAGGAATCACTCTAAAGAATGGGATTTGGGAACTGAATCACTGACTGGCTAGCACTGAGAGCAGATGAAGTATGAAAAGTCCCCAGCATGTTGTAATGGCACAGTTTTTTATTGGAACACGAAAGGAAGGGAATGTACTGACAGGTGCAGTATTCTAAGCATTTGAGAAGATTCAGGGAAAGTAAAAAGCATGAAATTGTATGATTGCCCCTGGGGAAAACTCACATACCGGAGAAAAACAATGAGTTTCAATTCATCAACGATTGAAAGTGAAGAAAAAGAGTCAGACACCTTCCTTGACTCTTATCTTCTGTGATCAGAGAACAGAGCATCAGGTCCAGGACACATTTTAAAGAGTAGCAGAGCTTCAAAATAGGCTGAATTCTCAACCTTGAAAGCTTTGCTATGCCAAAGTCAGAGATTTGACTGGGGATAGATAGGTTCCTGAGACATGGGATACATAAGCAGACAAAGAGTGCAGTCCTCTCATTTACAAAATCATAACTTTTACTTATTTCTTACTTTGATGTAGTAGACATTTAAGTCTGCTTTTAATAGAATATGGTTACTACAGCTTCAACATTTTCAAATATTAGAATAACCTGTATTTGCCTTCAGGCCATACACTCTACAAACTGCAGTGATTGTTACAGGAGAATTTATATTTTGTTAGAACAGTATTCAAATACCAGATTCATTAATTCCAAACTAAGATGCTTTGGGCAAAGTTTCATAAACTTTTCAACCACTGATATCATCCTTTCTTTTTTTAGTTTCACAGTTGAAATAGGAATAAAGTGATACTTATCTCCCTGGGCTACTTGTAGGATTAACAATGAAAAATGCAAATTATTAGTTACAGCGCCAGATACATAGTGAACATTGAACAGTATTGGATCCTAGTATTTTATATAACTATTTGCGTAGATAAAATTAGTCGGCCATAATTGTTTTCTCTCAAATTTGCTGACGTTGCTCCATTGCTTTCTGTACAGTATTTGATGACAGTTCAACTTTTTTCTGTCTTATATTTTTCTTTCCGAATCTGAATAAGTATACAATTTTTAAATTTCTTTTTTCTGTGTTAAATGTAAGCATATTTCTCTTTTCACCATTTTCATGATGATTAATTAGTACTTTAAATATATGCCTCATTATATATTATGATACGTGTGTAAAAGAAAGGGAATTTGATATACCTAATTTGTAGCACAAGTTCTAGTATCTAGAATGTAATCAATAATATGCTGCCAATCTGCATTTAAAAAAGCAGTGTATGTAGAGTTTCCATCAGACACAGATTCTGTGACCCACACACTCCCCCTCCCCCAAATCTTTATATGCTAATTTATTTATTGGATTCATATTACATAGGATGTAATGTCCAATTCAATCTTCTTTCCATTTTATTTGTAGTCATTTATCTGCTCTTCCATTAATTCAATAAACAAGCATATTTGGGAATGCTTACTATATGCCAATCCTTATACTGTATGCAATCATTTTCTGGTAGTTGTAGGAACAGAATCAATAAAGGATAGAGGATGCTAAGATGAGGAAACAGTCTGAAATAACCCCAGCACCAGCGCAACAGAAAAACATCTTTCTAATTTTCCATTTATTGCAAATGTTAAGTTTCTGTTCTAGACAAGTACATTCAGTTCTATAATTGTGGTGGTTACAAATTAAAGCTAATGAGAACAATTCATTCATTTGCATATATCAAAGTATTTTTGAGGGGAGCCAATGGTCACAAAGAGGTCTATGTACCCTACAGACTATTTGCTTCCAGGGATTGTGACTTGTAAGTTAAAATATAAAGCAAAGATAGAATATAAATTACATTATTTAAACTCCTATTGTAATTTTATTCATCTAATGCACACATGACTGAAAACAAGGCAATTGTGTTGAAGTCTTCCTTTCCTTCTTTCTTTCTTCCTTTCTTTCTTCCTTTCTTTCTTCCTTCCTTCCTTCCTTCCTTTCTTTCTTTCTTTCTTTCTTTCTTTCTTTCTTTCTTTCTTTCTTTCTTTCTTTCTTT